>NC_091437.1:121623156-121854167 GCF_964237555.1 Oryctolagus cuniculus
TATCTCTCTCTTTCTCTCTCTCCCCCCATCTCTCTCTGTCTGCCTTTAAATCAAATGAAAAAATAAATTTTAAAAAGATCTATTTATTTGAGAGGCAGAGTTACAGACAGAAAGAGGGAGAGATAGAGACAGAGACAGAGACAGAGAGAGAGAGAGATCTTCCATCTGCTGCTTTACTCCCCAAATGGCCACAACAGCGCTGATCCAAAGCCAGGATTCGGGAGCTTCCCCGTGCAGGGGCCCAAGCACTTGGCCCATCTTCCACTGCATTCACAGGCCATTAGCAGGGAGCTGGATTGGAAGTGGAGCAGCCGGGACTTGAATCAGTGCCCATTTGGGATGCCAGCACCATAGGCACAGGTTTAACTTAATACACCACAAAACCAGCCCCCAGAAAAATAAATATTTTTAAAATCACATTGTACCAGGGCCAGCACTGTGGCATAATGGGTGATGTTGCCACCTGCAATGCCGGCATTCCATGTGGGAGCTGGTTGGAGTCCCAGCTGCTCTATTTCTGATCCAGCTCCCTGTTAATGCACTTGGGAAGGCAGCAGCAGATGATCCAAATCCTCGGGCCTCTGCACCCATGGGGAGACCTGGATGAGGCTTCTGGCTCCTGGCTTCAATCTGACCCAGACCTGACTATGGCAGCCAGCAGAATGAACCAGCAGATGGAAGATCTCTCTATCTCTCCCTGTCTCTCTAACTCTGACTTTCAGATAAATAAGATAAATTTTTTTAAAAAAATCACACTGTACCTCATAAATATGTATAACATTAAGCATCAATCAAAATCATAACTTTTTCCAAGATAGAATAAAGACACACAACAGGGGCTGGTATTGTGGCTCAGTGGGTTGAGCCACCACCAGCAATATCAGCGTCCCACACAGACTCTGGTTTGAGTCTTGACGGTTCTACTGCCAATCCAGCTGCCTGCTAATGCACCTGGAAAAGCAACAGATGATGATTCAAGCCAACCACATGGGAGGCACAGATGGAGTTCTAGACTCCTGGTTTCTGGCCCAGCTCAGGCCACTGCAGCCCATTTGGGGAGTGAGCCAACAGATGGAAGGTCACTCTCTATTCTCTCTCTCATTCTCTGTCTTCCCATCTCCTCTTCCCTCCTCCTCTCTGTAATTCTGCCTTTCAAATAAATAAAATGAACTGCTTAAAAAGACACACAACAATGGGAGAAATTCCTAGATTTTAATAGGATCTTTATAAAAATAAATTCAGCTACAAAGACATTTATAGGACAGTGAGGATTTAAAACTGAACTCATTATCAGATGAAATAGGAAATAAATAATATTCTTAGACCTAATAGTGATATTGTGGTTATGTAGAAGATTGTCATTTTTTAAATTTATTTTACAGATAGAGTTAGACAGTGAGAGAGAGAGAGACAGAAAGGAAAGTCTTCCTTCTGTTTGTTCACTCCCCAAATGGAAGCTACAGCTGGCGCTACACCGATCCGAAGCCAGAAGCCAGGTGCTTCCTCCTGGTCTCCCATGTGGATGCAGGGTCCCAAGCATTTGGGCCATCCTCCATGGCCTTCCCAGGCCACAACAGAGAGCTGGACTGCAAGAGGAGCAACCGGGACTAGAACCCGGTGCCCATATGGGATGCCAGCACTGCAGGCGGAGGATTAACCAAATGAGCCATGGCACCGGCCCCGAAGATTGTCATTTTTAAGAGATGAACTTTAAAATATTTTCAGGATGAGAAAATCATATTTGCAACTTACTTTCAAATGATTCAGAAAAAACAATAGATAAAATGTTAACAATTATTGAGGCTAGGTAGTAACAATATGGTTGATCTTTTTGTGATTAAAAAGTTGGAGGGCCGGCACTGTGGCATAGCGGGTAAAGCCTGCAGTGCCGGCATCCTACAGGGGCACCAGTTCGAGTCCCAGCTACTACATTTCCAATCCAGCTCTCTGCTATGGCCTGGGAAAGCAGTGGAAGATGGCTTAAGTCCTTGGGCCCCTGTACCCATGTGGGAAACCAGGAAGAAGCTCCTGCTCCTGCAGATTGGTATAGCTCTGGCCATTGCAGCCAGTTGGGGAGTGAACCAGAGAATGGAAGACCTCTCTCTCTCTCTCCCTCTCTCTCTCTCTCTTTGCCTCTCCTTCTCTCTGTGTGTAACTCTGATTTTCAAATAAATAAATCTTGTTTTTAAAAAGTTGCAGATGAAAAGACAATGTCCCAATTTTAACTTTCCATGGTAGGTTTCCCTAGGATAAAGCCAGCCAGACAGACACATAGACATCATATGTAAATCTGTAATTGCCCTCACTGAATACCCTGACGTAGAGGGTTCCTGCCAGTAGGAACTGTCTTCCTGCTGAACAAGCTCCGCGGGAGCTGCACTTAGAGCTGGAAAAAGTGTCTCCAGGAGGGGAGGGGTTGCTGTATCCAGCCTTGCTACCACCCTGCTGGCTACCCCATGCTTCATTTTCTGACCACCCCCCCCCCAAAATTGCTTTTCCTTCATTTCTTTCTGCCGCTGAGAAAATTAAGAACTGTCTCACAAGAGACTTCCCTTCGTGTTAAGAAAAATCCTGCAAAAGTGAGACAGATGATCAGGGAGCACAGTACAGGGCACTAAACAAACTACAACTTCCCACCAAGCCCAGTGCCTTGTCCACAAGGAAGCCCCTTTCTGATGCCAGCTACAGGTAGCTCCTGCAGGGGGGACGGTATTCAGACACATCAGGGAATGCTGAATTCAGTCTTGTACCTACCTTGCACCTTGCTTCTGGGTTAGGTTGGCATCTTAGCATACACTTCCTTCCAGGTTCAGGTTGGGCTCCAAGGACCCATGTCTTTCCCAGAGTACACCACATTATCATACCTTTCCATGGGTCTCCATGCCTGAAGCCAAAACTGCCACTTAATAAAATCCAGAGCCATTGTATTGCTGTAAGAACAACATGGAGCCGGTGCCGCGGCTCACTAGGCTAATCCTCCGCCTTGCAGCGCCGGCACACCGGGTTCTAGTCCCGGTCGGGGCACCAGATTCTGCCCCGCTTGCCCCTCTTCCAGGCCAGCTCTCTGCTGTGGCCAGGGAATGCAGTGGAGGATGGCCCAAGTGCTTGGGCCCTGCACCCCATGGGAGACCAGGAGAAGCACCTGGCTCCTGCCTTCGGATCAGCGCAGTGCGCCGGCAGCAGTGCACCAGCCACGGCAGCCATTGGAGGGTGAACCAACAGCAAAGGAAGACCTTTCTCTCTATCTCTCTCTCTCACTGTCCATTCTGCCTGTCAAAAAAAAAAAAAAAAAAAAAAAAAAAAAAAAAAAAAAACATGGACCCTTCTTTCCACAGAGCATCACTGCCACATGTGTCAGCCTTCTCCCCCAGTAGAAGCCATGCCAACACTGCTCTTCCTTCCTCCAAAACTCTACCTACTAAAGTAGTTGCAGTTCATTTTATCCGCCGCCCACCTCCTAAACACACACACTGTGTCACTGAAGTTCTGTCTTCCCCTGGCTACCTTACTAATATACTTCTTTGAACCATTTTCTACTTTGCTTCTCCCTCCTGCTCTCTGTCTTTGTCTAGTTCTTCTTCCCTCTTGCATGAGCTGTTCACAACTGATATTTTTTCGCTGCATTGGTAGCTTCCAACCCTGGCTGGGTGTCAGAATTAGTTGTGGAACTTTGAAAGGATCAATGTGCATAAGCTCTAATCTTGGAGTTGTTGATCTAGCACATCCAAGTGGACAGCAACCATTCAGTTTTTCTAAAGTTTCCCCCACAATTCTGGTATATTTCTAAGATAGACATCACACTTCTGCCCTTTCTCTTCCTGAGAAATCTCATCAACTAAATAAATGAATAAATGAGAGAATGAATGAAAGTCATGTCTTCAAATGTTATGCCTATGTGGATGACACCCATGTCAACTAAACCTCAAGTTTTTCCTAACATTAAATTTAGCATTTTAAGAAGGCAGTTTGGTAATTCTCTTGTATTATAGAGCTGAGGGTTAACTCCAGATCTAACATCATCTTTCATGATCATCTGGCTTTTGTAAGGATAGGGCTGATAAATTGAATATAGACATAATAGACCATCACTCATGCGTAATTTGGGTCTTTGAAGCTGTTAGTAATCTTCTCAACCCCCTTGGAGGCAATATTGTTTTATTTATTCTCTGATGGGAGCATGTGGGCAATTTCAGAGGCTTCCACTTGGTTTTCCCCACCATAAAAGCTCTGGCCCCAGAAGCCATGGAATGCAGGAATGCATGTACAGATTTTGCCAACTACTAAGTGTGTTCAGGTGTGTTTGTGGTTCTAGTAGACCCAGTGAGGACCAGATCTCTTCTAAGACTCCACTCATTAGTGAGTCATACAGCAGGCCAGGGTGATGCTTTGGGTTGCCAGGTCAAAGTTTTTCTAATATACAATGATATCATAAAGAAAAAAAGGAACAATTTTCTTAACATGGTATTTTCCACTTATAATGCAGAAAGAATAAGTACCATTTTGCAGTTCCTAATTAATGAATGGGTGCAGGCAACAATCCTCAATGGATACTAAAACAACTAGCTAATTGGGTTAGATGAATCTTATGATGAACAGAGAGTCAGACAGCAACCAAATCCATTGCTCAATCTCCCACTAAAAGAGCAACATCTACACATTATGGACTTCCTGATATGATAGACTATGAAGTGTACCTCCTTTCACATATTCTTGCTGAAATAAAATGCACATTGATCTAATTCTAGGCCTAAGGATTAGATCAGAGGAAAAATAAGTGAAATAAGCCATTTGAAAGACAAACACACACACACACACAATCTTATCTCCATCCACTTCTTCATTTCTCCAAACGCCTGCAGCTGGTACAGGCTGAATCCAGGGGTCCAGAACTCAATTTGGGTCTCCCAAGTGGGTGGCAGGGAACCATGTACCCGAGTCATTACCTGCTGCCTCCCAGGGTGGACATTAGTAGGAAGCTAGGAGTAGAGCTTAGACATGAACCCAGGCACTCAGTTATGGAATGCAGACATTCCAACACCCACCCCATATATTCTGTTTTATTTTGTCTTCTACATTGACCTATATCTTGCTTCCTCCATTTATGGGATACCAGCTAACATGGGAAAATATAACACCGTGTGACAAAACATATCTAGAATGTGGTAGGAAGAACTAGCGAACATTTCAAGAAAAAATTACGTTATTTTTGGATCAGACACTGGCAATGAGTTTAAGCAACAGGTATCCAGTATGAATTCATGGTCATGCTCTAGTTAAGCCAGCTGAGAGCACAGAGGAAAGCAGATCAGTTCCACTGCAGTATCAGTGAGCCAGCCATGAACTTAAATACCTCCCGAGTTGAGTGATGGTCATGTGAGCAGATCTTCCTGCCTGTCACTTTGGATTTTTTAAAAAACTTAGTGGTTGAAAGCCATTTGTGTGAAGTATGGCAGGCCTCCCTTGAAGAGGGTTTCATGCACGTATCCTGCAAATGAATACAGGATATAGAAAACAAAATTCCCAGAAATGGAGACTATCTTTGGATATCACTCCATCTCAAAATATCTGAATTTCCTCCAAATGATAATGTGAAACTTTCATATGATATGATCTATTGAAAACCAAGACCTCAAGAGTCAAATCAATGTGCAAACATTTAAAACCACCACTAACACAACATTTCCCTGCATGCCTATATAATTAACCTAAGCTTTGGGACCCACAGTGCATCCGTAGATTGGAGGCCTTCCCGGGGTTAAACCACTGTACAGAAAGGACCTTTAAAAGATTCAAACAAATACAGAACTAACAAAATGACAATTATAATCACCCATTTAAATAGATGTATTTTGACTTCTATGCTCATTTTATCCCAGTCATATTGTTGTGCTCTAAGTGTCTGTCCACACTAAATAGTTCTTAAATGAATAAATAAATGATGTTTAGGATGTAGTGTTACTTCAGAGTTTCTTGGTATCTAGCGATATTTAAAAGCTGGTTTTTGATAAAACAGTAAACATGAAAATTTCAAAAGATTGGCTAGGGAATTTTTGTGTATGTAACTAAAATTTTGAGGGTTAGTCTGGTTTCTGGTCCAGATGGATCAGGTGATACAAACAATATCATCAGGATGTGCTTCCTCCAAATGTCTCTGTTTTCCAGCGTGCTCTGCCCAGGGCTGCCAGCACCCCAAGAATACAGTTTTCCTCTCTGAAATCCCAGCAGAGGAAAGCACTACATGAAAGTGCTGGTCTTCCCTCTGATTTAACAGCTTTGCAATCTATTTGCATCCCTCCATCAATCACACTTCCATGCCCTCATTCACCATGTGGTCACATGACAACCTTGAAACCCTTATAGAGACTGGGGACATCTGGTTCACTGGTTGGCCAGCCTGGATCTCATGTTTACTGTTGAGCTGGAGAGTAGGCTGCCTACAAGAGTCACACAACAGTAAGAACAGATGATCTCCAATAAAATTTGCAGTGCTGTTACCTAAGGTAGGAGAATGAATGCAGCAAAGGTAACATAATTTGTGTTGCGTACATAATATCATGATTTTGCTATGGAGGGGAAAGGCTGCTGCTAATGTCAAGTCATTTGTTTATCATCTAAGATGATTTGCTGCCATCAAGAAGTTAGGGGACAATGACAGCACATTTTAGGAAGATGCCTCTGCAAGTACATTGTCTATCATTATCACTTCCTGAGGCACAAGGAGTTTTTCTCTGGAACTTAATAAGGTGTAAATCCAGTCCTTCTACCTGCTTCTATTTTTTGGAAACACAAATCTAAGGACCTTAATGCAGGGAGGAAGGAAAAGTAAGAAAACAGGGGAGGTCTGATTGAAGAGTCTCTGCTAATTCTCCTCAAAGCTGCCACACTGGAGAGCATCCTTGTCGCAGCAGTCCTGCCCTCAGGGGCTCCTTTTGGAATTACCTTCAGAGAAAATTTTCAATCCTTGATGGAGAGCAGAGACCTTGTCTATCTCCATGGCTCCCTCAAACCAAACACATACAGCCAACCTTCACTTGCAATCAGCATCAGTGAGCACAAGAAATAAGCTCTCTTACATGAATGAGAAATAAACTTCCGTGGTGCTCAGGCATTGATAATTTATGCCTACCACCAAGGTCCTTGTCTATCAGGAAGATGGGGGAAATGCTAATCAATCAAGGAGAAGGTAATACAAGCCAATACATAGCTGAAAGTAAAAGTGCCTGGTACATATTACATGTTCAATAAATGCTTTTGAGTGCCTAAATTAGAAAGTGCTAAAATCTCTTTAGATTGATCCTTCCCCCAAAATGACTTAATTTTAAGTGGCTTTGTCTGTTTGCATCATATTAATGAGAAGAAATGAGCCTAAATTTTAATAAGTGTATTTCAGGTGGATTTTTTTATATAAGGTCTCCTGCATGCTATCATGTATATTCTTATTCAAAGCTATTCTCAGCTGGGACAGAGAATTGATACTTTCATGATATGAACATGGAAATTCCTAGAAGACAGGTGTTAAAGTCACACTTAGCTAGTAAGTACACCAGTCAAGATCAAAACCTTTTTCTTGCTCTATCATATACATCCTTAATCCTCACATTGCTATAATCCAGCCATATGACCTGCAACAAATCTCTAAAATGTAGGTTTTTGGTAAAATTAAAAGTTGAAATAGAATCAAAGTAATTTTCAAGTATTTAGGAGAGCTTATTTTTTAAAAAAATAATTTTCAAACAGTTTCTTTGGGAAAAAATAAAAATAAAAACAAAAACAAAAATAAAAAATAAGTTATTAAGAATAAACGTTCAGACTGAATCTTCTTTTTTATTTATTTATTTTTTATTTAGTAAATATAAACTTCCAAAGTACAGTTAATGGATTACAATGGCTTCCCCCCCCACATAATTTCCCTCCCACTCATACCCCTCCCATCTCCCGCTCCCTCTCCCATTCCATTCACATCAAGATTATTTTCAATTATCTTTATATACAAAAGATCAATTTAGTATATATTAAGTAAAGATTTCATCAGTTTGCACCCACACAGAAATACAAAGTGTAAAATACTGTTTCAGTACTACTTATAGCATTATTTCACATTGGACAACACACTAAGGACAGATCCCACATGAGAAGTAAGTACACAGTGACTCTTGTTTCAGACTGAATCTTCTAACTAGAACCCTAATTTTAAATAAATAAAATAATAAATGTGACTGTCCTCTGCTTGATGAAGGAGAGAGTACTGGAGTCTTGAGACACCCCTGTTAATTCTAAAACTACTGAACATAATTTGATGATCCTTCTGTTTCCTTCCAGTTCTTAGTGAAGAAGATAAAAAGAAGAAAAGAGAGATTTATCAGAATAGGAAATAATAGTAGCTATCACTAATGACCATCTCCACTTGATTTTAGATAATGTTCCATGGATTCCAAGGATTTTATAAATGAATGGGCTTATCAAATCTGCCTACGCAACAGAATCTACTAAGGAAACTTTTATAAACAGTGATAACTGAGTTTTATATTGGAACAATTAATTCAAAATTTCCAGGAGTAGAGCCTGGGCATGGTTTTTGGTGTTTTGGTGTTTTGTTTGTTGGTTGGTTTGGTTTGGTTTGGTTTGGCTTGATGTGTCTCCAAGTAATTCTATTCTGCTTTGGGAATTGAGAACCCTTTCAGTTTTTCAGCCTCATGTTAGAATCCTTCCCATGATTCCTAATTCCTTCTTGTCAGCCTGATTTCTCAGTTGATATCTCAACTCTCCAGGCTTATTAGCCAGGTCAACCTACCTGCTGTCCCCTTCAAATGATATGTATGATCATGGTGGTGATGGCTCTCCCCTTATTTGTCTAAGAAAATGCCTCCTAGAGTGGGAGGGTCATGAATTAAGGTTTGAAGGACAGAGTGGACAGAAAGGGGCAAATGTTCTACACATGGGTCTCAGCTAGAGTGAAGGTTGAAATACTCTGACTACTGTGTGGAAGCACAAAATAACTGGGGGTAAGGAAAAAACAAGGGAAGCAGAATGCTCTTCAAAACACAAGAGAACACAATCCAATGAGCAGGGGAAATCAATGAGGTTAGAAAAAAAAACAGAAATAGAAAATGAATAAAACAGAGCAACCCCTAAACTGTTCTGTCTTTTGCATTTGCTCCCATTTTCCATAGTCTGAGTTTATATCAACCACCTAACTGCCCATACTAAGCAAAAGTACTTCCCAGTTCCCTGACTTGCAGCCACATCCCACTTCTTCTCACCAACCCAGGCCCCTAAAATCCTTACAAGTTTTAAAACAGACCACATTTATTTCATTAATTTTTGGAATGGGTATAATCATAAGCATATTCAATTAAATGTGGTCAACCAAATATATTCTAAGATCCCACTTAATGCTGGACATGACATTATTCGCTAATGATTCAGAGATGAGGCAAATGTCACATCTTCCCTAAACAGTGGACAGACTGAATGGGAGAGAGTGACATACAAACACTAGCAACTTGTGAGAAGGATCATGATGGAGGTTTCCATGGTAGACATGTGGCAGATACTACTAAGGGTCACCTACATACCATTTGCTCCCCTTCCTGAGTCCATGTAATAGCTTAACTTCTCACCACCTGGCAGTTGAAATGAGGTTGAGACATGTACAAGCCAGCAGGCAGCAGCACACTCCCTCTCTGAAGGTCCTCATCAAGAAGGTGCTATTACCACAAGACAGAGAAACCTAACACCTGAGAAAACTTCACCCCACCCCCAACTTCTAACTTTCCCCTTTAATCAGCATCAGTGTGCATGATAAATAAGCTCTCTGCATGCATGAGAAATAAACTTGCATGGGGCTCAGACATTGATGCTTAATCCCTACTACCAAGGTGCTTGTCTATCGGGAAGATGGGAGAAATGCTGATAAACCAAGGAGAGGATAATACAAGCCAATACACAGCTGAGAGTAAAATTAGATGGATGGATTGCCATGTGAGAAGTAGTCTGGAAGGCTTCATGGAATAGGTAGCTTCTGTGAGAGCTTGAAGAATGTCAAGTAGAACGTGAAGAGGTCATAGAGGTCATTAGGCAAGTGGTTGAAAGGAACATCACAAATATGCCTACTTTAATTGGGAAATTCTTGGCGTCTCATGTGCAGGAATCTATAAAAGGATGGTGATAGCTCAAGTTCCATCTGATTGTTTTTCCAAGTGAGGAAGATCGAGTCTGGTTTGTTTTTTTAACAAACCATATTTTTAGTGGAGTCCATTATGAATCTTACATTTTTCAAGCTGTCTCAAAGCTTATTTTATGTTGACATATTTCAAAGCTTGCAAAATTCTTGCTCAGGCCAAGATGGGGAGTTCAAAATGAAAGGAAAGTGCGTAGACAAGAGCATTACTTCATAACCCATTTAAGAAGAGAGCGCTCAAGAGAGAGGCAATCCTGTGTGGAATCCCACATGTTATCATCCTGCTATTTTAAAACACTCCTGTTTATAGTAGCCCTGGTTGGTGAGAATTCATTGCAAACCAGGTGGCCACCTTCTACTCAGTCCCCTCCTTCAAACCTATTTCAAAACAAGTCACCCAGTCTGATGGCTGCTTGGCAGATCTGGAACAACATTCCCTAGGGAGACCTTAGGATTCACTTTGCTATCAGTGCCCTGTAGCCTCTTGTGCTTTGGGACAAAAATATATATCCCAACTCTAGGCATGGGACTTAGCTCTTTTAATTTATTTTTTAATGTGAGAGCAAAAACAGAGATCCTTTCCACCAGTTCACTCCCCAAATGCCCACAATGGCCAGAGCCTAGCCAAAGCTGAAGCCAGGATATAGGAACTCAATTCAGATCTTTCATGTAGGTGGCAGCAACCCATTTACCTGAGCCATCACCACTGCCTCCCAGGGTCTACATTATAAGGAAGAAGGAATCAGGAGCCAGAACAAGGACTCAAAGCCAGGCATTCTGTTATGGGATATGGGCATCTTAACAGCGAGGCCAAATGGCTATCCCACCGAATATGGTTCCTTCAGTATTTTTCGGATTCTAATACCTACTCCTAATTTAAGTATTTGATCATTTGACAAAAGTTCTGTGAGCTACCATGTGCAAGATGTAGTCTTAAGTTCCAAGGGAGAGGTAAAGATAAGGATGTGGTTCTTATCTCTAATGAACCCAGGTTTTTCTCTTCTCTTGACTTCATGGGATTAGGCCTAGAAACTACTTCACCTTGCTGTTCAGGTAGATCTGAGTTTCCACTGCTGTTGTGGGAAATTAAATTTCCTCTCTGATTTTGGGAATTATGCCCCCTCTCAAGTACTTGGATTTTTAAGATTTATTTTATTTATTTGAAAAAGTTAGAGAGAGAGAGAGAGAAGACCTCAATCCACTGATTCACTCCCCAAATGGCCACAATAACCAGGGCTGGGCCAGGACAAAGCCAGGAGTCAAGAGCTTCATCTGGGTCTCCCACATGGGTGCAGGGGCCCAAGCACTTGGGCCATCTTCCACTGCTTTCCCAGGCACATTACTAGAGAGATGGATCAGAAGTGGAACAGCTGGGACTTGGACCAGTGCCCATATGGGAAGCCAACATTGCAGGTGGCGTTTTTACCCACTACACCACAATGCCAGCCTCAGGTAGTTGCTTCTGGATCAAAAGCTAAACCAATGTTTTGGCCATAGTTAAACTCATCCCCCTCTCTTCTTCTGTCAGAGTTACAGTGCCAGTGAGGGATTTCCAAGAGACCCAGAGGCTCTTCTGCATGTCAAGCGAGAATTTCACACAAAAGTAGCACAGGACTACTACCACTGACCCACTGGGTGGGATTTTACTCAACCATAAGCCAAGTCAATGAAAAAAATTCATAACTTGGCTGTCTGAGCAAAACTTACACAAAAAGAGCACGATTGTATCCAGACTGAGGAAAATGTCCCTCCTAAAATCTGACAACTGACAGGCTTAACTTCATAATCAAAAACAACAGAAGCAATAATTTACTTTGATTCCTCCACGCAGCTTTCAAATACACCTGGCTCTGACATTAATAGCAAGAGAGAGTGAGGAGGGATTCACTAATAGAGATATGCTACTCTTTAAAAGCATCTACTAAGCAAATCAAAATACTGTAGATCATATGAAACATCATTGAATTTAATTTTTAGCTACTATTGTTTTCATGACTTCTGTAAACCCATAACATTATTGGATACATAATCCACTAATTTAGCAGAAATTCTAAAGTAAGTGATTACAGTTGACTAATGGATTAATGGGCAATTAAAGGTGCTTCCATGTAGCACCCTCACTTTTGGTTTTCCCGATACATTTTATTTGAGAGCTGGTTTGTTTTATGTAGAATCTGACTTACTCTTTCAAAAGTGGAAAACATTTGTTTCACTTGTCAGAGAATTGCCTTGCAACACACACTGTTGTTTCTGGGAAATTTAATGAATTGGCATCATCCTGTTTTAAAACATCACAGTGTTAAGTAAACTTGACCTGTGGCACCAAAGCATGCATTCTCTCCAGCTGTGCCATGCCTCCGAAATGCATGTGTACATGTGTCATACAGTAACTGCTCCTGCTCAGCCACAAGAGTAAAACTTTTTTCTAAAGGAAAAAAAAAATAGGACCTCTCCTCACACACCAGAATTTCAGAATCCTATCTCCTTGTGAAGGCAAAATTCATGCACCAAAAAATAGATCTCTCTTATTTATGACTCCTTGTACAAAGTATTTCACCTGAAATGAGTTGCTGAAAGTAAGTGGCCATCAGCAGAACTGAATGCCCCTACTGTCCTGCATGGCTGAATGTTAAAAATGGGAGGAAATCACCAAGAATCCTAAGAAATCAGACAAGAATTTAAGCACAAGCATGTTCACTTCCATGTTCTTCATGATTGCAAAGGAAAAGAAAAACAAGATGCTAAACACTGGGAAAGAGTTGAGTACATTACAATTCCCAGGATGGAATATTATATATCCATTTAAATTACCTTAATTTTTAAAATTTTTATTATACAGAGTTCTCATCAGCCATTTCCCTTCCCAAATTCTCCCAACAGTCCCCAGCTGGAATCAAAGTGCCTAGAACTCAATCCAGGTCTGCCATGTGGGGTGACAGAAACCCAATTACTTAAGCCATCACCTGCTGCTTCCCAGGGTCCACATTAGCAGGAAGCTGGAATCAGGAGCCAGAGTGGGGGATCAAACCCAAGCACTTCAGTGTGGGACACGGCATCCTAACTGGTATCTTTTTTTTTTTTTTTTTTTTTTTTTTGACAGGCAGAGTAGACAGTGAGAGAGAGAGAGACAGAGAGAAAGGTCTTCCTTTTTGCCGTTGGCACACCGCACTGATCCGAAGGCAGGAGCCAGGTGCTTATCCTGGTCTCCCATGGGGTGCAGGGCCCAAGCACTTGGGCCATCCTCCACTGCACTCCCAGGCCACAGCAGAGAGCTGGCCTGGAAGAGGGGCAACCAGGACAGAATCTGGCGCCCCGACCAGGACTAGAACCCTGTGTGCCAACGCCACAAGGCAGAGGATTAGCCTATTGAGCCGCGGCGTCGGCCCCTAACTGGTATCTTAACTGGTAGGCCAAATACTCATTCCTAATAGAGAATTTAAATGGCAGGTAGAAATCATCATTATGTAACAAATTAAAAATCAATATACAAAATCACACATAGGAGGCCACTCTGTACATATTAAGAGTAGAGTTTAAAAAATAAACAAACTACCTTTAAATTAAAAGGTTTATCACTGGGGTAGGATGGGGGTGGAGGCAGAGACAGGGAATTCAGAATTATTGTCCTGTTTGTTATCTTTACATTATCTAGATTTCTCAGTGTTGGCACGCATTACCTCCATATTTTATTGTTACTGTCATTGTTGTTTAATGGGCATTAAGGTAATGGAAAAAACTGAATCTGCCATCCTGGCACTCAGCCTGATTGTCATTCTGACAGCCCAATTTCCAGTTTGTTTGTTCTAAGACGGGTTTGCAATCTTCAGACTGTATAGCAATTTATGTACCAGGGAGAAGACTGAATTTGCAGGGAATTTAGAGACACAAAGTACTTTAACTTCTATCTGAAAATACAGAAATGGAGGAGATTTTTAAGTTAAAAAAAAAAAAAAAGGAAGGCGTGGAGAGAAAGATCTAATTGAGAAACATCACAGACAGGGAATAATCATGAGAGCTGTTGAGAACACCAAAGCAAAACCTCATATAAACACCAGACGAAAATGGCAGATTTTAAATTCACAACAGTTGTATGTCTAAGAAACACACACCCACACAAAATGTCACTCATAGTCACCCAGTAATAAAGACTTTTTTTTTCCTTTCTGAGGAACCTGATTATAACAATCCTAAAGTTGATCCCTCTAATCAATGCTTAAAGCAATCAAATAAAGCTTGATAAATTCCCATACTATAAATAACTCTTCCTGATCCCTCCCTATCAAGATAGGCAAATAGGCACCACATAGCAGAAAACATGAGCTTTGCCAAGTCTCTTCACAGCAATGAGGAAGCTGAGCAATGAGAACTAAGCAATTGAGTCCCAAGCCTTATCCGAAATACTCCAAGATATGTGAGAATTCCTAAGAGCAAAAAGAATGAATGAGATGGACTAAGTAGATAATGATTTAAAGAGAAATCCCTCCATTCTTTAATTTGGTGCATCTCTGGGTGGTTAGGTTATCCAAAAAAGAAATCAAAAAGGAGAAAAATATAGAATAGAGCCCCTTGTGGTTACAAAAAATCTCATAGCTGTGTTATGAGGACCAATAAAACTATTAGCTATTGGCCCAAAGCCAAGAATCCATTAATGACAGACTGGTATCTATCCAGGAATGTAAAATGTTTTACTAAATAAACACAAGAGCAGGAAACATCCAACTTCTGTCATTATGTAAAACTCAAAGTGTGATTCTATCCTGAAGTGGAACAGCAAACGGGCCAGTTCAAAAAGAAGAAGAAAAAAGAGACAGCAGCAGCTTTCTGGTACCAGGAGGAGCCAACAAAACTGAAAATATTCTACAGTGTAACTTACAAAGCCTGTTGTTGGAGGATGCCAATAGTGGCCCTGAAGAAACGAAATGAAAGGAACTTGTTTAGAAGGAAGTGGAGTTAGCCACCTGGGATAATGGTTAGTAATTAAACTATAATGACTGACTTTTACAGCTTTTCAAGGCTATACAAACAAAAGATTAAGGTTAATTGAAATATGAGATTAAAATAACGATTACTATTTGTTACTTGAGGCTAACTACAGCTTTCTCACACATATGTACATATTTCTTCAATGTAATGAAATCTTGTGAAAAATGACCCATGCATATATAACAAATTCCCCAAAGCATAAAGTTTCTAGCAATAAATTAGAGTAGAATAATTCCTCACTACTCCCAAAACACTTAGGACTTTGTACGTGTCCTATAAGCATTTAGGATTTTTCAGGCCAACTTTATCTGTGTTCATGAAGACTGTAAACTATAGGGAAGAGTTTTCAATCTGATTACGTTTAAAACAGCATTAGTTTTCACTAGGACTTAAATCTTTATCTCACTGAAGAACAAGAAGTTAGGGAGATCTATGGGAGCTATACAAAATTAAGTTTCATCCAATTATTATAAGATACTCAAGAGTAACCAAACAAGTCACTGTGACTATACCACATTTAAAAGGAATCCACAGCATGATGCATCCCCACAACAATTTCTGCCCTTCTTCTAACATAAATCTGTTGGGCAACTTCTACACCAACTGCATGTCTTTCATTCTTGAAGAGGAAAGCAAATTTTGAAAAACATAAAAGATCCAAATGAAGATTCTTGAAAGCAACTCAGATTGAAAGTCAATGATGAACTGGCTCAGACTTCTCTACGTCTAAGACTGGATCATTTTCAAGACATGGCTGTCCATCCCCTGCTGTCAGATGACAACACAGTCACACAGTACATGGCTCAGGAAGCAAAATCATGAAGTTAGCTCTGGCCTTCAAACTTGATATGAAAAAGAAGCAGAAAACAATCAGGACAGTAGCTACTGCTACAATGTGACAGCCAAACATGGCCCATTAAGGAGCCAGGAATTTAAAGGGTAGCTCTTCAGAATGCCAGGGTCAAGTTAGTAAAGGAAGACCCTTGATCTTTCAAATATTGTTACCACCTGTAGATAACACAGAGGCGTCTCTGCAGGACGATACCAGCAAAAGTCACCAGAGTGGCCATGCTGCCCAACCTCTTCTGCTACCACTGTCTGTATTTCCATTAGAAAGTCCAGTTTTTTACAACATGTGAAAGAAGTATTGCAGGAAAAGTCCACTTTTAAAATCCATGTTCCAGCATGGTAATAATTCAGACAACCCTTCAATTAATAAGAATAAACTCCAAATTAGTGAAGCCTGAATGACTGAATTTTGGCATAATGCATATCTGTTTATTTCAAATACACAAACTGCTTGTTTTAATAAATAATCTATTTGACATTATAGAATCCCTGTAAATTTAAAGAACAATCATCAAAACTCCCATTAGTTCGGATTCTGTTGATTTTTTTCCCCACAATCTACTTTGGAAGAATGAACTGACTCACAAGACCATAACTCTGAACCATAAATTATCTCTAGGGCTGGGAATGTGACAACACTCTTAAGTCACTGCCTGGAACACCCATTTACCATATCAGAGTACCTGGGTTTTAGGCCCAGCTCTGCTTCTCATCCACCTTCCTGCTAACGTGCGCCCTTGGAGGCAGCAGATGATGGTTCAAGTAGTTGTGCCCCTGCCACACCCGTGGGAGACTCAGATTGCATTCCAGGCTACTGGCTTTTGCCTGGTCCAACCCCAGCTATTGTGAACGTCTAGGGAATGAACCAGCAGATAGAAGATGTTTCTCTCTTTCTGCCTTTCAAATAAATAAATATTTTTAAAAGGAAATATCTTCCAAACTTCCATAAACTCAAAATTCTAATTATTAACATCTACTGACCTATGCAGAGTGATCAATATTATCCAGCATGACATCCATGACAAATACATGCAATTAAAGTATTCATAAATTGAATAAAATTACCACGTAAGCTGAAACACAAAAGCTGGAAATGTTTACAGTGTTTCAAAAAACGTGTGATGCAAAAAAAAAAAAAAAAAATAGTGACCCTGTCAAGATTTCACCATATCATGTTAGTGTTCTCAAAGCAGTTTGTCCTATGCAACCTGACGCACACTATTATTTGCTTAGCAAACTCTTCATTCCACAACAAAGGGATATTTTAAACCAGTTCAGAATGAGTTATCACAAAGTCTAATCTAGGAAACTCTTAATTGATGGGTTATTACTACATTTGTAAAACTCTACCCACAGTCTGCTTTATCAAAAACTCTGCTCCCTACTGCTGGTAACAATCAGGCTTGACTCCAAAGCTGAAAAAACATTTTTACCAAATCCTATAATATCAGGACAACAATAACTAAAGAAAAGATATTTCCATAGCTAGAGTCTGGAAGAATGATTTAAAAAAAAAAAAAAACTCAGGAAGGGAGGAAATAATTTTGACTGTAACAACAGTCAGACTTGACAGTAATTAGTAAAAGAGGAAAGACAAGGTTCAATCTGGAAAACTTCAGGACAGAAGAGTCCAAGATTAGGAGTTGAAGCTGCTTCGTTATTTGAAATAACAGAAAGAAATAAAACAGTGAGTTGCTAACTGTCATAGATAGGTCTTGTTAACCCAAATGCACAGAGTATTTTACAATCTCTAGCTTCTGGGATCGAATTATTGGATGAAATACAAAATGTGGACTAATTAGGTAATTATTTGTAATATACACCACGAAGCCACTAAAATAACATTATTCGAATGTGTTGTAATGTCCAGGTTTGGTTTTTTAATTATACGAATTAAATTATGCATGGGAAATGTACATTAGATGCCACAACACAGCAATGTCTTTACCAGATCGTGGTATTGGCAGGGATATGGCGAAGGGGTGCACACCACACACACCACCAGCTGGCAACAGCATTCCGCCCACAGATAAATACTCAAAGTAGGAAAATGGGAAGGGGGAAAAGTGATGAAGTCCTTATGACTCTCTTAAAGGGAGTTAAGACCTATTAGGTCAAACCCTGCTGGGTAAATAAACTGCTCCCTGGTGTAAATTAGAAACTTTTGGAGGTGCATTAACTTTTTCAGGCCCCTAAGGTACTGTTTAGTAAATTACTATTCCAGTGAACTAAATGATACCCTAGGGGCCCGAAAGAGTTAATACACCTTCAAAACTGAGCAATTGACTCTCTTCTCACCAGTAGGATATCACGCACCTGCACACTCTCCCTGGCTCAGCACTTCGGATAACACGGACTCATTCATTGCTTCACGCATTCATTCATTCAACCACCGTTCCTTGAACCCCAGCACAGGCTGGGTGAGGTGGACGGACGCTGGGAAGACAGCAGAGAAAGGGGATAGATTAGAGAAGGTCAGATTTCTCAAGGAGCATTCCAGCTGGGGAAGACAAACTACGAATGTAAAGGAAAACAATGCGTCCCAGTGATACTTGCCATAAAGAAAATAAAGAGTGATGCTCCCACGAGAGCGTCTCCCGCAGCGGCGGTGAGCAAGCCTCCCGGATGCACACCGAGACCTGAGTGCCCAGCAGGAAAGAGACTGGTGCATTCTCGGGGGATATTGTCAGAAGCACTGCGGGCCTCCTCAGGGAGCAGAAACACCCGTGGGCCTGGAGGGAGAGCTCTGGCGGGAGGAAGTGACGCCAGCACACAACGTGGACCGGAAGCGCTGGCCCTGTCAGGTTCACTCTTTGAAAACGATCTGATAGGAAAAAGTGAGGGGCTAAGCATAGTTTTTTAAAAATTAGGAGAGAAAATAAACTTAAGGGGAATGTTAGATGATCAAGGGGAGTTTTACAGATTCCATCCCAGGTTCTGTTTGAGGCAAGAGTGTCCAGAGACACAGAAGCAACAGGATGGGGATGGGGGGGGGGGGGGGGCAGATTTGAGCAATTGACTTGGGTCCTACCTTTCATGGGGCGGGCATTAGATTGGAGTCCCCAGAGCAGAGCAGGGGGGCCAGGAGAGGCCTGCCATCTCAGGTCTCAGGTTTGGTCAGTCTTTGTTCTCTTGTGGCCTTCAGCAGACTGAATGAGGCATGCGTGCACGCAGACACACCCACACCCACACACACACACTTTACAGAGGACAATGTCCCTAACTCAGAGTCTAGCACTTTAAATGTTAATCTGATTCACAAAACCCCTCACAGAAATACCCAGCAGAATGTTTGACCTAACAGCCCTGCTCTGGGAGCCAAGGCCCAGCCAAGCAGGCACATACAATAACACCAGACAAGCGCAAGTGAAAACAGCTGATCCACATCAGGGTCTGGACCCACCCTGGCACTTCAGAACCTAGGAACCCAGCCCAGGATGGAGACTGGGAGTCGCAAGGCATTTCTGAACCTTTCCGGATCAGGTCGCTAATAAGCCCACAGCCTCCACCATTGTATTCTAAATCTGACTTGAGAGTCAGCCAGCCTTCGACTTGAATTCAGTTCCTCTCACAGAATAACTACATGGGTATACTTCTAAAAGTTCATGAAGAAAACGGACTTAGAAGATTACTTAAAAGTTTTTGTGCAAAAAAATATATATATTGATCTTCTAAATTGACTTTCTCAAGGATACAAAGGGAATTGACTTCAAAGAATCTTTTTAGATTCTTCAGACAGTAAATAATATTTTCTAAACTTCTCTAAGTAATTTCCAAAAAACAACTGTTACATAATAATTCAATCTTGCTGTTAAACATACATGTAAATCAAGTATTTTATAAGTAGCTAATAATAAAACCTAATAACAACATATCTGTAAAATCAATACCATGCTGCTAAAACCCCACCAATAAACTTGATGGGTGAGAGTCCTTCTGTTACCTTAGATACACCTGCATAAGGCTGGGGCCCTGGTTCCCTCCCCTCAGGTCACTCACATACTTTTCAGTAGCCAGTGCCTTAAAAGAGAAAATCTCTTTGAATGAGGAGAGTAAATGCCCCATGCAAGTTGTGTCAAGTTAGGTCAGACCGCACGCATACACGGTACAGCTTCACAGCTGAAAGCATGCACCTTGCAAGGCAAATCCTGACCAGGTTTTGCCGTACTCACTTTGATGAATGTAAGGCGCCTATTTAGAAGCCACCCCACTTAATGGGACAGCTTTTTAAACAGGCCACCCCCATATAAAAGTGAGAGGAAGAGACGATTACTCGCAAGAATTGAGTATTTAGCAATTGCCTGCGGGAATGGTCAACTGAAGAAAGTCAATAGACAGCCAACTCATCACTAAGCAAAGATAACCTGATAAGATGGGGAAAAAAGAATTCCGGTCCAGCTCTTAAAAAAATAAATAAATAAAGATCAGTATCTAGGGTAGCCCTATACCAGTGGTCCTATGACTCAGAGTTGTAACTTTGTTAAAACTGCTAGATAGGAAGAAAGATCCTGAGATACCAAACCAGAAAGGACCCTTTGAGCTCCAAGTTTAGTGATAAATGTGATGATGCATGGGTCAAGTATGTCAGACTTAGGGCTTTTTCCCATTTGTTTCCTATTCACACTCACAGTAAATTCCTAAAAGAAAAATAGGCTAAAAATAATGAGCATTTAGTTTGCCCAAAGCTTCATGCCTGCATACTATGTGAATCAAACTCAAACTTAGTTTTTCAACATCAAAGTCAATGCTCTTGACTGCTCTAGGCTGGGGAAGATAGTTTTGTTTTTTGTTTTGTTTTGTTTTGTTTTAAGTGAAGACAGTCAAGGAAAAGGCTGTTCAAAATCAACACATGCATGAGTAGAAAAATTATCTGAAAAACTGATCTCTATAAAAAATCAGAATGGGAAAGGAAGAAGGAGAAAAAAGCCTGGGAATAGAGGTAGGGGGGCAAAGAGTCTTCATGTTCCAAAATCTGTATATATTAAATGCATGAAGTTGCATTCCTCAAATAAAATAAAATAAAATGTTTTTTAAAAAGTGGAGAGAGCGCAATCTCAGCAAAGAGGGAGAAAATTGCAGTGGAAATTCTACAGAAGGCAGAGGGATGTTGTGGATCTGTGTAGAGGGTGTGGGTGGGCACAGGAGCATGGACACAACACAGGATCTCAACAGACCAGAACTGAGCTCCAGCTCTAAATAGTGATGTGAGGCCAGACTGCAACAGCCTGTGCCACTGGCAATATAGCTGCAGAGAGAGTCTGGCATGAATCCTACAAGGAACAGGGTACCTGCCAACCTAGAGGGAAAAGGGGGAACATTTCTCCCTCTCTGTTCCCCCAACAACAGCATCGTGAAACTGGCTGAGAAAGGGCAGGTGCCATTTTGAACATATCTAACAGCTATGCTACCTTGTGTCTATGTGCTCACTAACCAGCCCAGAGGAGATGATTGAGCCTGGTTGGGAGGATTGACAGGGGACTGGGTAGCCATGTAGTACTGTGAAATGCTCTCAGGCTCCCAACACATGACAGGCTCTGGAGCTCAAACTGCCCAAGTGGAGCACACACAGGCAGCAGGCTCTGACAGTGTCTCTAACTCTCTGTGGACAGGACAGACTACCCAGGTGGAGCAGAGCAGATCCTCAGCAACCCACGACTGTGGAAGCCTTGTGTGCTGAGATTGTGAGAACACTGTGACTTCAGGAGAGGGCACAGGGTGTAGCTGGGTCTCCGGGCAATCACTGTGAGAGGCTCCACACTCACAGAGCTCCTGACTGCCTGGGTCATTGCAATGGGATCTGTGCTCACGCTGGAAACTGCACAGATTCTTTGTGTGGGTCTTTTGACAGCATAGACGAGTATTACACCCACTGTGAGATAACACGTGGGCATTGCTCACCTTGGAAGAGAGGAAGTGAAGATGTGACTACAAATACAGGGCTGATCAAACCCTCCCTTCTTATAAAAAAAAAAAAAAGAAATCTTTCACGCTAACTTGAATGTCACCCTAGATACTCGCTCCACCCTGGAGCATTGAACAGAGCTCCCTGGCCACACACAGTGCATGCCTCTGGTTATTCACTGAAAGAGTAGACACTCTACTAAGGCACAGAGGCATAGTCCAAAGATAAAAGTCATCAGAGGAAAGCACCAACAAGGGTCTCCACAATGCCTAAATAAATGCAGAAATTCAAGAAACAAGAGTAAGGAAGACAACATGATGTACATCTCCCCCCACAAAGGAACAAAACAACACTTCACTATTAGAATGTGAAGATGAAGAGATTGAGGAAATGCCTGAAACGGAATTCAAAAGATTAATCATAGGATTACTGAGAAACAATCAGAAACAAATCCACAAATTAAAGAAATCCACTCATGACATGAATGAAAATTTTTCCCATGAAATTGAAATTTTAAAGAGAAATAAAAATGAAATACTAGAAATGAAGAAGTCAATAGATCAAATAAAAACTGTCATGGAAATCTTTAACAATACACTTGGGGAGGCAGAATAAAGAATATCCAAGTTAGAGGACAAATCTTTGGAATTTTTTTCAGTTAGACCAAAAACAAAAAAAAAAGGAAGAAATTAGAAAAATTAAAAGTAGTATTAGAGATTTATGGGATACAATCAAATGGCCAAACATACTGGTCTTAGGAGTTCCTGAAGGTATGGAAGAGAGAATAAATTAGAAGGCCTATTTAGTGAAATAATTACAAAAAAGTTCCCCAATTTGGAGAAAGAAAAGGATGTCCAAGTACACGAAGCACATAGAAATCCTAAAAGACATGACCAGAAAAGATCTTTGACTACAACACATTGTAGTCAAACTCTCAAGGAAAAGATTGTAAAATGTACAAAGAGAAACACAGGATTTCTTTCAGAGGATCTCCAATTAGACTTAAGCTGACTTCTCATCAGAAAACCTACAGGCTAGAAGAGAAAGGAGAGACATAGTCCAAGTTTTAAAAGAAAAAAAAAACTGTCAACCCAGAATACTCTACCCTGCAAAGCTCTCATTTATGAATGAAGGTGAAAGAAAGATCTTCCACAACAAACAGAAATTGAAAGAATTTGTCACTACTGGTCCAGCCTTATAAAAGATGCTTAAGGATGTGCTACATGCAGAAACACAGAAACATTGTTATCACTATGAAAGAGTGTGAAGGCAGAAAATCTCCAAGTAAAGGTACAAAGGAAATCCCAAATAAACAATAGGAATCCTTATGCAAAAATGTAGGGCCAAATCATTACTTATCAATAGTAACCTTGAATGTAAATGGCCTAAACTCTTCAATTAATAACACGGACTGGGGCTGGCACTGTGGCGTAGTAGGTTATGCATTCACCTGCAGCGCCAACATTTGATATGTGCTCCAGTTCATGTCCAGGATGCTCCTCTTCTGTTCCAGCTATCTGATGATGGCCTGGGAAAGCAGTGAAAGATAGCCCAAGTGCTTGAGCCCCTGTACCCATGTGGGAGATCCTGGAGAAACTTCTGGCTCCTGGCTTTGGATTAGCACAGCTCCAGCCATTGTGGCCATTTGGGGAGTGAAGCAGCTGATGGAAAACCTTTCTCTCTTTCTCTCCTTCTCTGTCTGTAACTATGCCTCTCAAGTAAATAAATAAATCTTTAAAAATAAATAAATAAAAATATATAGACTGGCTGAGTGGATTAAAAACCAAGACCCATCTATTTGCTGCCTAGAAGAAACATATCTCATTAACAAAGATACCCACAGACTGAAAATAAAAGAACAGAAAAAAATATCCCATGTTAATGGAAAGCAAGAAAGTGCTGGTATAGCCATCTTAGTATCAGACAAAATAGGCTGTAACACAAAAATTGTTAAAAGAGACAAGGACACAATGTAACTACAAGGGGATCAATTCAACAGGAAGATGTGACTATAACAAATGTATATGCAACCAATTACAGGGCACTGGCTGTTTAAAAGAAATGCTAATAGATCTAAAGGGAGACATAGACTCCAACACAATAATAATGGGGGACTTCAACATCACATTTTCAGCAAAGGACAGATCAACCAGACAGAAAAACAACATAGAAACAACTAATTAACATTATGAAACAAATGTACCTAACTGATATCCACAGAACTTTTTATCCCAAGGTGGCAGAAAACACATTCTTCTCACCAGTGAATGAAACTTTCTCTAGGATACACCAAGTGCTAGGCCATAAATAAAGTCTCAGCAAATTAAAAAAAAATTGAAACCATACCATGCATCTTCTCTGACCACAAGGGAATGAAGCTGGAAATCAGCAAATCAAGAATCTCTAGAACATTTGCAAACACTTGGAGACTGTACATCAAGCACCTGAATGAACAGTGGGTCATATAAGAAATCAAAAGAGAAATCAAAGCATTTCTGGAAAAAAATAAAGACAATACAGCATATCAAAACATATGGGATCAGACAGAACTGTGGTGTATTGGACTAAGACTCCACCTGCAATGCCAGCCACTCATATGGGCACTGGTTCTAGTCCCTGCTGCTCCTCTTTTCATCCAGCTCTCTGCTCATGGTCTGGGAAAGCAGTGGAAGATGGCCCAAGTGATTTGGTCCCTGCACCCACATAGGAGACCCAGAAGAAGTTCCTGGCTCCTGATTTTAAATTGGCCCAGCTCCAGCCATTGCAGCCATTTGGGGAGTGAACCAGCAGATGGAAGACCTTTCTCTTTGTCTCTGCCTCTCTCTGTCTATAACTCTACCTCTTAAATCAATAAATAAAATCTTTTTAAAAAATTATGGGATATAGCAAAAGCACTGTTTAAATGGAAGTTTTAGCAATAGGTGCCTACATCAAAACATTGGAAAGATGTCGCTCCCCCTCTTCGTGGAGGAACGACACTAAACCCTGCCTAGGCTTCATATCCGAGTCACGGCACCATTATGTCACTCCCCCTCTTCGTGGAGGAACGACACTAAACCCTGCGCTGTTCTTTTGTCTGCTCGGCCCTCCCTGGGTTTGCTGCTGGTTCTTCCCGGGTTGGCTACCGACCCTTCCACCTCCGTGGAAGGGCGGTTCCCCCTGGCCACTTTCCCCACTTCCGCAGGGGAGCGGCACACCGCCGGCCGGCTCTCTCGGGGGCTGCACAGGTGTTCCCCTTAGATGTTCCTCTTAGATGTTCCTGGTGCATGCCGTCTCTCTCCTCCTTTATAGTCCTCCTCTGCCAATCCCAACTCGGCTGCCCACACGCCGAGTACGCTGCTCTCCTCCAATCAGGAGCAAGTCCTACAGTTTATTGGCTGAACTGGAGGCAGCTGGGTAGAAGCTGTTTTCTCCTCTCCCAGCGCCATATTGTGGGAGAGCAGATGCATAGAATAAGTCTTAATTCCAGTAACTTAGTCTAGTCCGAGTTGCTCCCCACAGAAAGACACCAAATAAATGAGCTATCAGTGTGTTTTTTGATTTGCATTTTCCTGATGGCTAGTGATCCTGAGCATTTGAATTTCCTCTTTTGAAAATGCCTGTTTAAGTCCTTTCTTTTCTTAATTGGATTGTTGGTTTTGTTGTTGTTGAATTTCTTGAGCTCTTTATAGATTCTAGATATAAATTCTTTATCAATTGCATAGTTTGCAAATATTTTCTCCCATTCTGTTGGTTGCCTCTTCATTTTGCTGAGTGTTTCTTTTGCAGTGCAGAAGCTCCTCCAGTTTTACCTCACTTCAGATAGAATGGCTTTCATACAGAAATCAACAAACAACAAATACTGGTGAGGATATAGAGAAAAAAGTACCCTAATCCACAGTTGGTGGGAAGATAAACTGGTGCAGCTACTGTGGAAGACAGTATGCAGAGACCTCAGAAATCTGAATGTAGACCCACCATATGATCCAGCCATTACATTCCTGGGAATTTACCCAGAGTGATCTGCATCCCCATGTTTATTGCATCTCAATTCACAATAGCTATGATATGGAATCAACCCAGAGGTTCATCAACTGAAGACTGTATAAAGAAATTATGGGGGCCAGTGTGTAGCGCCGCCTGCAGTGCCAGCATCCCATATGGGCTTCAGTTCAAGTTCTGGCTGCTAAACTTCTGATTCAGCTCTCTACTATGGCCTAGGAAAGCAGTAGAAGATGGCCCAAATCCTTGGGCCCCTGCACCTACATGGGAGACCCAGAGGAAGCTCCTAGCTCCTGGTTTTGGATCAGCCCAGCTCCAGCCATTGGGCCATTTGGGGAGTGAACCAGTGAATGGAAGACCTCTCTCTTTCTGTCTCTGCCTCTACCTCTCTGTAACTCTGCCTTCTGATAAATGAATAAATCTTTAAAAAAAAATAAATTAGGGTATATTTACACCATGGAATACTACACAGCAGTAAAAAAAAAAATGAAATACTGTCTTTTGCAAAAAAAAAAAAAAAAAAAAAGGATGCAATTGGAAACCATTATACTTAGTGAAATAAGCCAGTCCCATAAAGACAAATACCATATGTTCTCCTGGAACAGTGGTAACTAATAGAATACCTAAAAGGTAATCTGTAGAAATAAAATTAACACTTTGAAATAGATGATTTTGAACAGCTCTTGTCTTGACTCTGGAGGAACAGTGTTTTTGTTTTGTTTTATTTTGTTTTGGTTTTTGTTTTGTTTTTTTCTTCATATTTTTTGCTGAACTACTTACTTAATATAAGGTTAATTTTATGAGTACAAAGTTAACTAAAAATATGTGTTTGTAAAAAAAAATAAGAATGGGAAGAGGAGAGGGAGGAGGACGAAAGGTGAGAGTGTAGATGGGAAGGAGGATTGGAAGAATCACTGTGTTCCTAAATTTATATATATGAAATGCATGAAGTTCGTATATCTTAAATAAAAGTTTTATAAATAAAAAAAAGTCAGTGCTATTTCCACTAAATTGCGCTGTCAGTAATCCAAGAGAAGTAGAGGTAAGCAATTATTCTAAAACACATGTCCATACTTGTATTTGATCTGCATTTGGGAGGCAGACACCTCAGGTTTCATTGTCACCTGGGAAACACAATTGGCCTTAAGTTGCCTGGTCTGTGTTTGTACCCCTGTCCTTACCACAATTTCTCTAGGCCATATACTTGGTTGTTTATTAATATACACAAATAATTTTTATGACAGAATAAAATCATATAAATCACAACAAAATTGACTGCCTAATTCAGCCAATTAAAAATCTGTAAATGAGAATAATGATGATAAAAGGGAAAAAGAAAGGAAATACCTAAATTCAGCATCTAAATACACTGCATCTAATCTAATGGTATCACCCTTTGCAATAGCAAGAACTTGTATTATTCCCTGCTTGGGATGCTGGCATTCCTTGTCAGAATGCCTGGGATCAAGTCTTCCTTCAGCTTCCAATCCAGCTTCCTGCTAATGTGCACCGTGGGAGGCAGCAGATGGTGGTTCAAGAAGCTGTGTCCCTGACACCCTTGTGTGAGACCAAGATAGAGTTCCAGGCTCCCAGATTCAGCCTAGACCAGACCCAGCTATTGCGGGCATTTGGGGAATGAATCAGCAGATTCATTCTCTCTTACTCACTCTCACTCTCTCGCTCTCTCTCCTCTGTCTCTTTCTCTCTTGCTTTGCCTTTCAAGTAAGTTAATTAACTTTTTAGGGCCGGCGCCGCGGCTCACTAGGCTAATCCTCCGCCTAGCGGCGCCGGCACACCGGGTTCTAGTCCCGGTCGGGGCACCAGATTCTGCCCCGCTTGCCCCTCTTCCAGGCCAGCCCTCTGCTGTGGCCAGGGAGTGCAGTGGAGGATGGCCCAGGTGCTTGGGCCCTGCACCCCATGGGAGACCAGGAAAAGCACCTGGCTCCTGGCTCCTGCCATCGGATCAGCGCGGTGCGCCGGCCGCAGCGCGCCGGCCGCGGCGGCCATTGGAGGGTGAACCAACGGCAAAGGAAGACCTTTCTCTCTGTCTCTCTCTCTCACTGTCCACTCTGCCTGTCAAAAAAAAAAAAAAATTATGTTAGGGGCCGGCACTCTGGCATAGCAGGAAAAGCTGCTGCCTGCAGTGCCAGCATCCCATATGGGCGCCAGTTCGAGTCCCAGCTGCTCCACTTCTGATCCAGCTCTCTGCTGTGGCCTGGGAAAGCAGTGGAAGATGGTTCAAGTGCTTGGGCCCCTGCACCTGTGTGGGAGACCCAAAAGAAGCTCCTGGATCCTGGCTTCAGATCTGCACAGCTCTGACTGTTGCAGCCAATTGGAGAGTGAATGAGCGGATGGAAAACCTCTCTCTCTCTCTCTCTCTGCCTCTCCTCTCTGTGTAACTCTGAATTTTAAATAGATAAATAAATCTTTTAAAAATAACAAAAAAATAAAAATAAAAATGATGTTAAATTCCCAGCAAATGCAAACAAAAGATATTTTAGCAAGCTACCCAGACTTATTATGGTATATGTGTACACATTTTTACTAAGCTTTTTGAAACACTAAAAGAAAGTTGTAGAATACCACTGCTACTTTAACAAACCCCCAAGAGTACCTCACGACAGAAGTAGCAAAATTAGAATAACTGGTATCCAAGTATCTCTCAAAGGAATCAACAAATATTTACTCAATCACACACAGCGTCCTTGCTCCCCATGTAATGGAATCCACCTAAAGAAAAAGGCATTAAAAAGAATATTTATAAAAAGTGAGATGTAATAATTAGCATTTGTAGAAAATTAGTTAATGACATTAGTAACCCTAATTTTTAATACTACAGAGTGGGTTTGTTGCTGATGAAATAGTCCAGATGTTTAAATATTAAAATGATCAATGATTGCATAGGTGCAAGGAAATGGATATTCTCTTGCATTTGCTATTAAGGAAAGTTGAAAATGGTACAACCCTCCTAAAGCACAATTTGTTAATATTTTTTAAAAAGCCTTAATATATGCATAATTTTGATTCAGCATTTTGATGTTTAACTATTCATTTGAAAAAAGTGATCGCAGATAGAGATGTGCTCAAAGATATGTATAGGGATGGTCCTCATGGGATTATTATAATAGTAAAAAACAGAAGACAGCCTAAATTTCCAATAACTAAGGAGCTAAAAAGAAAATAAACTATAGCATATCACACATCAACATAATTGAGTTGCAGAGAGTCACTTAAGTTCATGTTTGAATGTCCCAGTCCATACTCCCTGGCTTTTAGGTCCCCATCCCAACATATCAACTGCAAGTAGTTATTGTTTTGTGTCTCACTTGGGTTTAGAACATTAATAATTGCAAACATTACTGTTGTGGAAGAATAATTTTTAAAGATTTATTTATTTGAGTGGCAGAATTACAGAGAGGCAGAGACAGAGAGAGAGAGGGGTCTTCCATCCACTGGTTGGTTCACTCCCTGATTGGCCACAATGGCTGCAGCTGAGCCGATCCAAAGCCAGGAGAAACGAGCTTTTTCTGGGTCTCCCAAGCAGGTGCAGGG
Organism: Oryctolagus cuniculus; assembly: GCF_964237555.1. Taxonomy (NCBI): domain Eukaryota; kingdom Metazoa; phylum Chordata; class Mammalia; order Lagomorpha; family Leporidae; genus Oryctolagus; species Oryctolagus cuniculus. Next base: position 121,652,604 of record NC_091437.1, read on the forward strand.
GCCCAAGAATTTGGGCCATCTTCTACTGCTTTCACACGCCATAGCAGAGAGCTGGATCCGAAGTGGAGCAGCTGGGACTCCAACCGGTGCCCATAGAGGATGCCAGTGCTTCAAGCAGCAACTTTACCTGCTAGGCCACAGCGTCAGCCCCAGAATATTTTAAGACATCTGAAAACTCTCATACCATTGTGTGAGAAGCAGCCGCACCTGTCCACTCAAGGGATGGACTCAGACTCAGGATGTGCAGCAGGATCACAACTTTATTAATGATCTTGCAAGACAGTGTGCCTGGTAGGGCAGCACACCCCAGGTGGTTTACAGCAAACTATTTACTTCCTAACACATAGGTCTCTCCCCAGGTTCCTCTTTGGTTGAGGAACCCACATTTGCTTCAGTTGTTTTGGCCACTAACTTCCTGCTTGACTAAGAACTCTCAGGTACGTGCACCCTAGCTGCTTGTCTGCAAGTTGTTATGCTAGCTAGTTCTCTACTCACAGCTAAACACCTTCTTTTGAAAAATAAACCAAATGTTTATTTCTCACACATTGTTAAAGCAAAAACTAACATATTAATATTTATACAATATTGTTCCAATTATGTAAGATGCAAAATATAGGAACATGTGTGTGTATATGAATAAACACATTCTTATAGAAAGAGACTGGAAAGGCTACGATAGCAAGTGAGCGGGCGTTATCTTTGGCATTGGGATTATAAGTGATTTTTAGTTCTTTGGACTTCTCTGTATGTTTCAAATTTTCTAAAATGAATAAATTTTGCTTTTTTGTCAGAGAAAAAAGAATACATATTATGTATAAACCAATCAGTCTCATCTTCAACTATAAAATAGTAAAGTCTGATATGTTTATTTCCAAAAACAAATTCTTACAGTTGACTCATGAAACCATATGTTTCTATGCAACCTTTAGAAATCAATTTAGTAACAATGTATCATGAGAATTAAAATTGTTCATACCTTGGGGCCGGTGCTGTGGTTTAGCAGTAAAGCTGCCTCCTGCAGGCACCAGTTTGAGTTCCAGCTGCTCCACTTCCGATCCAGCTTTCTGCTATGGCCTGGGAAAGCAGTAGAAGATGGCCCAAATCCTCAGGCTCCTGCACCTGCGTGGGAGACCCAGAGGAAGCTCCTGGATCCTGGCTTCAGATCGGCGCAGCTCCAGCCATTGCAGTCAATCGGGGAGTGAACCATCGGATGGAAGACCTCTCTCTCTCTCTCTCTCTCTCTCTCTCTCTCTGCCTCTCCTCACTCTGTGTAACTCAGAATCCAAGGTGTTTCCTTCCTCCTAACTGCTCCTAGGGGTCAACAGGACACTTGGGCATCTGTGGGAATGTTCATCCCTCAACCAATTGATGACCCTCATTTCCAGGCAAGGTCATGCTATTGCTTCCAACTCACAGTGCAGTACAGGACACTCTGTGAGACTGGCTGAATCTTCTTTATCTGGACACATAGACAGTCATCAATCTCTTTTCTCTGATTTTACCACTTTTTCCAAGTTCCACCTGGATAATGGCAACAGGTTCTTCTACTCTTCAATCCAACAAGCTGTCTTGTTGCCATTTTCTTGGTGAGTAACCTTGCAAATAGAGTCAGTGATTCTCTCTCTGGAACCCTATAGAATTTCCCTGAGTCTTTTACTTCTCCCTGGCTTGAGGAATCCTCATGCATGTGCATACATGCATATGTATGTGTGTGTGCATGCATGTGTGTGCATGTGTGCGTGGGGGAGGTGAGAGTAAAAGGAAGGTTGTATATTCCTTAAATCCTTTTCTCAAAACTCTGGTCTATAATTCTTGCATGCCTAAACATGTGGGCTCTTCAGACCCCAAAGCCAGGAGATGAGTCTCATTTTCTCTGCTTTCTATTTGATGACATATTTCTCCTGAAAAATGATCCCAGAACAGTCCAGTTGTTTAGAAAGTATTAATAACAAAACATTATGCCTATAAAGTAATTAGTAAGTAAAAAAGATTTAATCATGGGATAAATACATTATAAATAAATGCAATAAGACATTACCAGTGACTATTTGGGAAGTAATGGTCTTATGGGTGATTTTGCTTGCTTGTTTCTTCTCTCCAAGTTTTTCTGAAAGTCTGGGACTATTAGAAGTTAGATGTAGAATGTTTTAGGGAAAAAGGAGTCCCCCAAAAGAGGGTGGGAAAAATATAATTAGGAAAATATAATTAGGAAGTTACTGAAAGCATTCAATGTCAGTTTGTAAAACGTTTTCAAGGGGCCAGTATTGAGGTGCAGGTGAAACCAACGCCTACGACACCAGTATTCCTTACTGGCTCCAGCTGCTCCATTTTCCATCCAGCTCCCTACCAATGGCCTGAGAAAGCAATGAGGGATGTTCCAAGTACTTGGACTTCAGCACCCAAATAGGAGACCCGAATAAAGCTCCTGGCTCCCGGCTTTGCCTGGCCCAGCCCTGGCAGTTGCAGCCACCTTGGGAATGAACCAGAGGATGAAAGCTCTCTCTCTCTCTCTCTTCTCTCTGTGTGTATGTGTGTGTGTGACTGTAATTCTTCCTTTCAAATAAATAATCTTTTAAATAAATAAATAAAAAGTTTTCAAGATAAAAAATACAGTGCATTAAGAATGTCATGGAAACAATAATATAAGAAAAATGTGTTAAGTGCTGCTGTCTCAAAATACACATCTCTTGGGGCTTCATTTTATGGATAACACCTGTTGCAAAGTATTGTTTATTCTACCTATAGGAATTTAAGAATTTCTTCAACATGAATATTCAAACCCTTTAATGATCATCCTGATCATTAAAAAAGAGAGTTCTGAGAAATGAGAAGTCTTTCCTAGAGCTGAACAGAGGCTGTCTCTGAAGAGGCAGATCTCAAAATCACATTTAATATTGTGCTAGCACTGCTAGCTTAACTGCTCAGCCCCATGCAGTCACCAGGAGCCACCATTAACTTTCCTTTGACTTTGCTCATTGCATTGTTGGTTTCACAGCATTTCCTGATGATCTGTGTAATTATACACTGGCCTAGATGAGCTTCAAAGAAGGAACTTTTATACCTGACTGGAGGTTTAGTCCCCCACTCCCATTACAATTAAGTTAGAAAAGCTGAAATCGGCAATCATGAGTACTTACTCCCTGTTTGCCATTGACTAGCTGTGTGACTTGAGAGAGTCACTTTCCCCTCCTGGAAATCAGTTTTTTCTTATCTTCAACACGCAGACACGCATGCTCCAGCTTAGTGGTTCTGTATGGCAGACTGAATGGAAACAGCCACCCATGCTCCTCAGGCTCCTCATCTGCCTCCCCATTTGCTCTGCACCTTTAACATCGCATGCATCACCTGAGTGCATTTGAGGGCCTCCTAACTTCTCACTCCTTTGAAGGTGACGCCCTCCAGAACCTTGGCTTCCAGTTCATACTCTTCCTGTACTGATGCCTTCTCAGTTGACTTCTCCAGTTAAGACCCCTCCACTGAATGCTAGACCCATATACCTGCCACAGTCCTGATGAATATGTGATATCATCGTTGACTTTGATACATTTAATCAAACACCTGCTGTTTCACTCAAAACCTGCTCCCCCTGTTGCTCTGCCCATTTCAGTTAGTTAACTACACTCTTCCTGTTGCTCAGGAAAACGTTCTTGGAATCGATTTTTTTATTCACATATTTCCAATTCACCAGGAAACTCAAGACTTTATCTTCAATTTTTATCTTCAATATGCTCAGTTCTCAGCACTTTTGTTCCAAGCCACCAAGATTCTTTCTTCTAGAATGATGCAGTAGCCTCCGCTGATCTCCCAACTTCCTTTCTTGCCCTGCACAGTCCTGTCTCAGCACAGTGGATGGACTCCTACTCAAATATCAGACAGTTAAAACATTGCTCTTCTCTGTTCAAAGTCCTCCAGTGGCTTGACCCTCACGCAGGATAAAAGCCAGATCCCTACAATGGCTTCCAAGGCTGAATGTGATCTGCTACTTCTCTGCCCCTGTCTCACTCGGCTCCACCCTTCCTGGCCTTCTAACCATCAAACAGGTCGAATTACTTTAAGGCGTTTGCCCGAGCTGTACCCTCTGCCAAGAATGAATGCCCTTTCCCCACACCCATGTGCCTCCCTCCCACAGTTTTGGTTCACTCTGTTAATAAGGATTACCATAAAGACTGCATTTTAAGTTGCAATAAAATTTATCCTACATCTCAGTGCCCATCACTTAGCTTCATTTTGTCACCAGGGCATGTATTACTCCCTAACAAACCACTACCATTCGTTAATTTTTTTTTTAATTTTTCATCGGGGTAAATTATACATAACAAAGTAAAGTTTATCATCTTAACCATTTTTACTTTTTTAAGATTTATTTATTTATTTGAAAGGCAGAGTTACAGAGAAGCAGAGGCAGAGAGAGAGAGAAGTCTTCTATCTGCTGGTTCACTCCCCAAATGACCCCAACAGCCAGAGCTGGGCCAATCTGAAGCCAGGAGCCAAGAGCTTCCTCCAGGTCTCCCATGCGAGTGCAGGGACCCAAGCACTTGGGCCATCCTCCACTACTCACCCAGGCCATAGCAGAGAGCTAGATCGGAAGTAGAGCAGCCGGGACTTGAACCAGCACCCATATGGGATGTTGGTGCTCAGGTGGCAGCTTTACCCACTATGCCACAGCACCAGCCCCCTTAGCCATTTTTAATTTTTCAGTTTTATTTCTTTGAGAGGCAGACAGAATGAGATTGAGAGAGAGGGTGAAACAGAGAGCTCTCATCCACTGACTGAACTCCCAAATTCCAGGAGCTGGATTGGAGCCAAAGATCAGAGCCAGGAACACAATCCAGCTCTCTCACATGGGTGACAGGAATCCAACCACTTGAGCCATCAACTCTGCCTCCCACGGTCTGTATCTGCAGGAAACTGGAGTCAGTCAGGAGCCAAAACCAGGAACCAAACCTAGGCACTCAAATGTGGGACACGGGCAATCCCAGCTGCTAAGACCTGCTCGCCCTCTGAACCATTTCAAGTGTGCAGTTCACTAGTGTTAAGCATGTTTGTGTTCTTGTACAGCCAGTCTCCAGAATGCTTTCATTTTGCAGACCTAAAACTCTGCACACCTTAAAACAACATTCCTATCCCCCTTATCTCAGGCATGGGCAACTTTCATGTTACGTTCTGCCTCTACAAATTCAGTTACACTGAATACTTCATACAAATGGAATCGTCTTTTCATAACTGGCTTTTTCTCAGCACAAAGTCCTCAAGTTCTGTAGTATGTATTAGAATTCTCTTTCTTTTTAAGGCTGAATAATATTCCATTTTATCTATGTATATAGGTTGATTATCCCAAAATATTTAGAACCAAAACTGTTTCATAGCTCAGGTTTTTTTTTTAATGTATGAGATATTCACATTTATATAATGAAATATTCTAGGAGTGTGACCCAAGTCTAAACCTGAAATTTACTTACATTTCATATACACCTCATACACAGAGCCTGAAGAAAATGTTTTATAATGTTTTAAATAATTTTATGAATCAATGTTTCATGGTAGGGACAGCGCTGTAGTGCAGCAAGATAAAGCCCCAGCCTGCAGCACCAGCATCCCATATGGGCGCCGGTTCGAGTCCAGGCTGCTCCACTTCTGATCCAGTTCCCTGCAAATATACCTGGGGAAGCAGTGGAGAATGGCCCAAGTACTTGGGTCCCTGCACCCATGTGGGAGACCTGCAAGAAGCTCCTGGCTTCAGATCGGTTCAGCTCCAGCTGTTGTGGACATTTGGAGACTGAACCAGAAGATGGAAGACCTGTCTCTCTATCTCTAAGTCTCTCTGCAACTCTTTCAAATAAATAAAATAAATCTTTAAAAAAAGTTTCATGATGTAAAAATTTCTACTTATGGTATGTCAGTACTCAAAAGATTTTGCAGTTTGGAGCATTTTGGATTTTGGACTTTCAGATCAGGGATGCTCAACCCATCCCTCTGGTTATCCACTCATCCATCAATGACCATGAGTTGGCATCCAGCTTTTGACTCAGGTGAACAGACCTACTACAAATATCTCTTCATGACCCTGACTGCAATTCTTTTGAGTGGACTGACTGGTCCTCTGGTAATTCTATTTTTATGTTTTTGAAGAACTACCCTGCCATTTTCCACAGTGACTGCACCATTTTACATTCCCACCAACAGTGTGCAAGTGTTCCAATTTCCCTATGCCCTCAACAGTTGTTATATTCTGGATTTTTCCTTAATAATCATCACCCTAACAAGTGTGAGTTACAATTGCATTGTGGTATGTGATAAACCACATTAACAAACTGTAGAAGAAAAACCATATGATTATCTCAATAGATGCAGAGAAAGCATTCGATAAAATACAACACCCTTTCATGATGAAAACTCTAAGCAAATTGGGTATAGAAGGAACATTCCTCAATACAATCAAAGCAATTTATGAAAAACCCACAGCCAGCATCCTATTGAATGGGGAAAAGTTGGAAGCATTTCCACCAAGATCTGGTACCAGACAGGGATACCCACTCTCACCACTGCTATTCAATATAGTTCTGGAAGTTTTAGCCAGAACCATTAGGCAAGAAAAAAAATTAAGGGGATACAAATTGGGAAGGAAGAAGTCAAACTATCCCTCTTTGCAGATGATATGATTCTTTATTTAGGGGATCCAAAGAACTCTACTAAGAGACTATTGGAACTCATAGAAGAGTTTGGCAAAGTAGCAGGATACAAAATCAGTGCACAAAAATCAACAGCCTTTGTATACACAGGCAATGCCATGGCAGATAAAGAACTGCTAAGATCAATCCCATTCACAATAGCTACAAAAACAATCAAATACCTTGGAATAAACTTAACCAAGGACACTAAAGTCTCTACGATGAGAATTACAAAATCTTAAAGAAAGAAATAGTAGAGCATACCAAAAAATGGAAAAATCTTCCATGCTCATGGATTGGAAGAAGCAACATCATCAAAATGTCCATTCTCCCAAAAGCAATTTATAGATTCAATGCGATACCAATCAAAATACCAAAGACACTCTTCTCAGATCTGGAAAAAATCATGCTGAAATTCATATGGAGGCACAGGAGACCTCGAATAGCTAAAGCAATCTTGTACAACAAAAACAAAGCTGGAGGCATTACAATACCAGATTTCAGGACATACTACAGGGCAGTTGTAATCAAAACAGCATGGTACTGGTACAGAAACAGATGGATAGACCAATGGAACAGAATAGAAACACCAGAAATCAACCCAAACATCTACAGCCAACTTATATTTGATCAAGGATCCAAAACCAATCCCTAGAGTAAGGACAGTCTATTCAATAAATGGTGCTGGGAAAACTGGATTTCCATATGCAAAAGCATGAAAGAAGACCCCTTCCTTACACCTTACACAAAAATCCACTCAACATGGATTAAAGATCTAAATCTATGACCCGACACCATCAAATTATTAGAGAACATTGGAGAAACCCTGCAAGATATAGACACAGGCAAAGACTTCTTGGAAAAGACCCCAGAGACACAGGGAGTCAAAGCCAAAATTAACTATTGGGATTGCATCAAATTGAGAAGTTTCTGTACTGCAAAAGAAACAGTCAGGAAAGTGAAGAGACAACCGACAGAATGGGAAAAGATATTTGCAAACTATGCAACAGATAAAGGATTATTAACCAGAATTAACAAAGAGAACAATAAACTCCACAACATCAAAACAAACAACCCACTTAAGAGATGGGCCAAGGACCTCAATAGACATTTTCAAAAGAGGAAATCCAAATAGCCAACAGACACATGAATAAATGTTCAAGGTCATTAGCAATCAGGGAAATGCAAATCAAAACCACAATGAGGTTTCACCTCACCCCAGTTAGAATGGCTCACATACAGAAATCTACCAACTACAGATGCTGGTGAGGATGTGGGAGAAAAAGGACACTAACCCACTGTTGGTGGGAATGCAAACTGGTAAAGCCACTAAAGTCAGTCTGGAGATTCCTCAGAAACCTGAATATAACCCTACCATACAACCCAGCCATACCACTCCTTGGAATTTACCCAAAGGAAACTAATTGGCAAATAAAAGAGCTGTCTGCACCTCAATGTTTATTGCAGCTCAATTCACAAGAGCTAAGACCTGGAATCAACCTAAATGCCCATCAACAGTAGGCAGCATAAAGAAATTACGGGATATGTACTCTATAGAATACTATACAGCAGTCAAAAACAATGAAATCCCGTCATTTGCAACAAAATGGAGAAATCTGGAAAACATCATGCTGAGTGAAATAAGCCAGTCCCAAAGGGACAAATATCATATGTGCTCCCTGATCAGTGACAACTAACCAAGCACCAAAAAGGAAACCTGTTGAAGTGAAATGGACACTATGAGAAACAGTGACTTGATCAGCCCTTGTCCTGACTGTCGATGAACAACTTAGTACTTTATCCCTTTTAGTATTTTTTTGTTCTACTTAAACTATTGTTTGAACTCTTTAATTAACACACAATTATTCTTAGGTGTTTAAATTTCACTGAAAAGTGATCTCTGTTAAATATAAGAATGGGAATGAGAGGGAGGAAATGTACAGTTTGGGACATGCTCAAGCTGACTTGCCCCAAGTGGTGGAGTTAGAAATGTGTGGGGATTCCAATACAATCCCATCAAGGTGGCATGTACCAATGCCATCTCACTAGTCCAAGTGATCAATTTCAGGTCACAATAGATCATCATGAGAGGTCTAAGAGTCAAAGGGATCACACAAACAAGACTAGTGTCTGCTAATACTAACTGATAGAATTAAAAAGGAGAGAATGATCCAACATGGGAAGTGGGATACACAGCAGACTCATAGAATGGCAGATGTCCTAAATAGCACTCTGGCCTCAGAATCAGCCCTTAAGGCATTCAGATCTGGCTGAAGAGCCCATGAGAGTATTTTAGACATGGGAAGCCAAGACACTCCGGCAAAAAAAAAAAAAAAAAAAAAAAAAAAAACCACTAAATGAAACACAATCTCACTGCGAGTGAGATCTGAGATCCCAGTGGAAAGGGAAAGAACAGGCCATCAAAGAAGGAGGTACTTTTCTCTGAAGGGAGGAGAGAACTTCCACTTTGACTATGACCTTATCTAAATGAGATTAGAGTTGGCAAACTCAAAAGGTTTCCATAGCCTTGGCAACTCATGACAAGAACGTAGGGTGATTATTGATGCCATAAACATGAGTGTCAATTGTTAAGTCAACAACAGGAGTCACTGTGCACTTACTCCCCATGTAGGATCTCTGTCCTTAACGTGTTGTACAATGTGAACTAATGCTATAACTAGTATTCGAACAGTACTTTATACTTTGTGTTTCTGTGTGGGTGTAAACTGTTGAACTCTTTACTTAGTATATACCAAGTTGATCTTCTGTATATAAAGATAATTGAAAATGAATCTTGATGTGAATGGGATGGGAGAAGGAGTGGGAGATTGGGTGGTTGTGGGTGGGAGGGAAGTTATGGGGAAGGGGAGCCACTGTAATCCAAAAGCTGTACCTTGGAAATTTATATTTATTAAATAAAAGTTAAAAAAAGAAAAGAAAAAAATTGCATTGTGGTTTTGAGTTGTATTTTCCTAATGATTAGGACTATTGAGCATATTTCCATGTGCTTGTTGACCAATTGTATATCTTTGAAGAAATGTCTGTTCGAGTCCTTAGCTTATTTTAAGTCAAGTTTTTGTTGTCATTAAGTTATAGGGGTTCTCTAAATATTTTGGATATTAACCTAGATTTGCAAATACTTCCTCTGTTTCTGTAGGCTGCCATTTCAGTCTGTGGATTGTGTCCTTTGATGCGCAGGAGTCATTCACTTACATATTATGTGTACTGTTTTGCTGTCTTCCCCTCTAGAATGGCGGCTCTATGAGGGCAGGACATATCTATTATATCCATTGCTGTGTAATCAGTGCTTAGCACTTGCTGGGGTCTCAATTAATATTCTTCAAATAAAGGAATGCATGAATAGATTAAAGATGTAGTCCAGGTGTTTTGCAGTTCCTAAAGCTCAGGCACATTGCAAAAGTCAATCAAGGGGCTGACGTTGTCGTGCAGCGTATTAAATCACCACCTTCAAGGCCGCCACCCAACTGCTGATCCACCTCTCTGTTAACCCACATGAGAAGACAGAGGAAGATGATCCAAGTACATGGGCCCCTGCCACCCACATGGGAGACCTGGATGGAGTTCTTGGCTCCTGGCTTTGGCCTGGCCCAGCCCTGTTGCCATTTGTATAGTGAAGCAGCAGAAGAAAGATCTCTCTCTCTCACACTCTTGCTCTCACTCTCTCTCCCTCTGTGTGTGTGTGTGTGTGTGTGTGTGTGTGTGTGTGTGTGATCTCTCTGTTACTCTGCCTTTCAGGTAAATAAACAACTTTCAAGTGAATAAATTTTGAAGCATAATTAATACTTATTAAAAAGAATCATGCTCTGAAACAATAGCTGAGAAACAGGTCCCCCAAAGGAAGCATGTTTTAAATGTTCTCTCCTGTGAAACAGGTTTCAGGCTAGTGGGGGAGCACACTGCCTCCTGCTTTGGAACCTATTAAAGTGACAACTCCGGGTGTGTGTGAGCACAAGCCTCCCCCACTCCTTCCGCGGATCATTGGCTCTCACCCTCAATGGCCCCTTCATGCCTGGCCTCTCTCCCCATCCTGTCCTCTTCCCTTTCCTGAGCTGCCCCTCACACTGCCCCCATATCTGCTTTATGTCGCAGGTCCCAGGCCGCTCTGTCAGGGATCACTTTGCTTCCATTGTTCCGCCGGGACCACACACCGGGGCCGGCTCAGGCACCCTCCACTCCTGTGGGAATGTGGGAGAGAGGAATGAAAAGGGACCATGATTGAACTGTACTTAGGACGGGGCAGGTAAATGTCAACCCCGATTAATGATAATGGGAATTTAGAATCTGCTTATGGTTCCCATTGCTAGGCTTTGCCAAGAAGTGGTATTTCAAAGGGTTCCGGGGCTGGCTGAGGCTGCAACTTCCTTTCCACCACAGGGAAAGCAGCCAGCAAGCAGGGTGTGTGTGGTTTCTGAGGCAGGGGCACGCCTGACACAGGGTGCCCTGTCATTAGCGCTCTTGTCTGTTCAGGTGCGCCTCTGCACTCCTGTTCACCAGGATCCACCCACGGCAGTGCAAGAGACCAGAAACTCTGAGTGTTCTCACTACAAGGACAAATTATTGAGGTTGTTCTTTCTCCTTTACTCCCTCATCTTGGTTTCTGTGTTCAACCAAGCCAAAAACAAAAAAATGTAACTACACTTCCCAATTGAAGAAATGGATTTTATCAATGCCTTATTGTCCAAAGAAGGACTATGAAGGTTAAGTGTACCTGCACTTGGTCTTGGGCTATTCAGGTTTGTATCCTAACTCAGCTGCTTTCTAGTATGGGGACTTGGGGCAAACTCCTAATCTCTCCCAAACTCATTCTCTTTGTCTGAAAAATAGGACTGAATATTGGTCCTACTTTGTAATCTTATTATGAGAAATAAGTGAGATGCTGTGTGTCAAACCCCGCGAACAGTGCCTGACCCAGTCACTGCCTGACATGTTTGGTATCATTATTGCAGGTTAGGAGGAGTCAGAGGTCTCTCCCTTTAAATCATGGTTTCCCAACCTCAGCATTACTGACGCTTTGGGCTTAGCTTTTTCTATGTGGGAGATTATATATTGAAGTATACCTTGTTCTAATTTATTCAAACGTATTTGAGAGGCAGAGAAAGAGAAAAAGAGACAGAGAGAGAGCTGCCACTTGCTGGTTCATTCCCCAAATGTCCACTACAGAAGTAGGTCTCCCACATGGGAGGCAGGAACCCAATCACTTTAGCTGTCGCTGCTGCCTCCTGCAATGGCAAGAAGCTGAAGTTAGGAGATGGCGGCAGTGGCATGTATGGAACCCGGGACTCCCGTGTGAGCCACAGGTTTCCTAAGCAGCACCTTAACCACTAGGCTACTTAAAGGCTATTTAGAGGTACACCTGCTCTCTACCTACCAGATGCCAGGAACAGTCATCCTTCCCCCACCCGGATTCAGAGACTCCAAAATATCTCCTGCAAGTGTACCTGAAAAGGGGTGAGGAGGGGATAAATCTCCACTTCTTGGCCATTAAAGAAGGATGTACTCTTCTCTGAAGGGAGGGGAGAACTTCCACTTTGCTTATAGTCTTGTCAAAATACTGATGGAGTTTGTGGGTTCAAAAGGTTTCCATAGCCTTGGCAGCTCATGTCAAGAGTCTTGGTGGTCACTCACTAACCCACTGTTGGTGGGAATGCAAACTGGTCAAGCCACTATGGAAATCAGTCTGGAGATTCCTCAGAAACCTGAATATAACCCTACCATTCGACCCAGCCATCCCACTCCTTGGAATTTACCCAAAGGAGTTTAAATTGATAAACAAAAAAGCGGTCTGCACCCTAATGTTTATTGCAGCACAATTCACAATAGCCAAGACCTGGAACCAACCTAAATGCCCATCAACGGTAGACTGGATAAAGAAATTATGGGATATGTATTCTTTAGAGTACTATACCGCAGTAAGAAACAACGAAATCCAGTCATTTGCAACAAAATGGAGGAATCTGGAACACATCATGCTGAGTGAAGTAAGCCAGTCCCAAAGGGACAAATACCATATGTTCTCCCTGATCGGTGACAACTGACTCAACACCAAAAAGGAAACCTCCTGAAGTGAAATGGACACTATGAGAAATGGTGACTTGATCAGCATAGCTCTGACTGCTAATGGACAACTTAATACATTATCCCTCATAGTATTTTTTTTTTGTCTGTTCTACTTAATATGACTGGTTTAATTCTGTAATTATCACACAGTTATTCTTAAGTGTTGAAAATTACCGAAATGTGATCCCTGTTAAACATAAGAGTGGGAATAAGAGAGGGAAGAGATGTATAATTTGGGACATGCTCGGGCTGACTTGCCCCAATTGGTAGAGTTGGAAACATACCAGGGGATTCCAATTCAATCCCATCAAGGTGGCATGTGCCAATGCCATCTCACTACTCCAAGTGATCAATTTCAGTTCACAATTGATCATAATGAAAGGACTAAGAGTCAAAGGGAGCACATAAACAAGTCTAGTATCTGCTAACACCAACCGATAGAATAAATAAAGGGGAGAGTGATCCAACATGGGAAGTGAGATACTCAGCAGACTCATAGAATGGCGGATGTCCTAAATAGCACTCTGGCCTCAGAATCAGCCCTAAAGGCACTCGGATCTGGCTGAAAAGCCCATGAGAGTATTTCAGGCATGGAAAGCCAAGACACTCTGGCAAAAAGATCTCTGTGAGTGAGATCCCAGTGGAAAGAACAGGTCTTCAAAGAGGGAGGTGCCTTTCTCTGAAGGGAGGAGAGAACCTCCACTTTGACTATGACCGTGTCTAAACAAGATAAGAGTCGGAGAACTCAAGGGGCTTCCATAGCCTTGGAAACTCATAACTGGTGCATAGGGAGATTACTGATGCCATAAACAGGAGTGTCAATTGGTAAAGTCAACAACAGGAGTCACTGTGCACTTACTCCTCATGTAGGATCTCGGTCCTTAACGTGCTGTACACTGAGGCTTAATGCTATAACGAGTACCCAAACAGTATATTTCACTTTGTGTTTCTATGGGGGTGCAAACGACTGAAATCTTTACTTAATGTACACTAAACTGATCTTCTGTAAAAAAAAAAAAAAAAAAAAAAAAAAAAAAGAAAGAAATTTTCAATTCCCAACTTGACTCTCACTGGGATTAAACATGACAATAGGTCTGATCTGATTTCATCATCATTTTAAAAAAATCATCTATTATTTTTCACTTTATGTTTCTGTGTGGGAGCAAACTGTTGAAATACTTACTTAAGGTATACTAAGCTGATCTTCTGTATATTAAGATAATCGAAAATGAATCTTGATGTGAATGGAAGGGGAGAGGGAGTGGGAAAGGGGAGGGTTGTTGGTGGGAGGGACGGTATGGGGGGGGAAGCCATTGTAACCCATGAGTCGTACTTTGGAAATTTATATTCATTAAATAAAAGATAAAAAAAAAAAAGAGTCTTGTTGGTCACTGACATCATATATAAGAGCATTAATTGTTAAATTAACAACAGGAGTCACTGTGCACCTACTCCCCATGAAGAACCTCTGTCCTCAATGCATTGTATTGTGAGAGTTAACTGTAAAACCCTTAGGAAGGGTCTCCTTCCTCCTCTTCCCTTGCTCATTCTACTTTTAAAACCTGAACAGAAATATTTTGTCAGCTAGAAAAATAATAAAATTTTTCCAAGTTGGTGAAGGGATCAGAAGATCCTCCACTACCATCATCCCTTGGTTAATTTCCTTTTGTTTTTTTTCATACCCCAGGAATTTTTTCTTGCCTTCTGTATTCTTGTTCTGCCACTCAGATTTCTGTTTTGGGTGGAATTTGCTGCTCTTGAAAAGAAGATGTTCTGTGAACCCAAAACAAGCAGAAAATGAAAACAGGTTTGTGTGTATGTTCGTGTGTGTGCAAATTGTTGAAATCTTTACTTAGTATAGAGTTGGTCTTCTGTGTACAAAGTTAATTGAAAATGAATCTTAATGGAAAATGGCACTGGGAAGGGAAGAGGGAGGAGGAAAAGGGGCGGGAGTGTGGGTGGGAGGGTGGGTGTGGTGGGAAGAATAGCTATATTCCTAAAGTACTTACGAAATTTGTATTCCTTAAAAATTAATTAATTAATTAACAAAAAACTCCAGTTCTTCCCCCACCGGGAATTAGTGCTTTAGAATAAGCAGCAAGAATTACATATGTGTAGCACAGTGCCTATAATACACTAGATGTTTAATGAAAGTTTATTGAGGCCAGCGCCGCGGCTCAATAGGCTAATCCTCCGCCTTGCGGCGCCGGCACACCGGGTTCTAGTCCCAGTCGGGGCACCAGATTCTGTCCCAGTTGCCCCTCTTCCAGGCCAGCTCTCTGCTGTGGCCAGGGAGTGCAGTGGAGGATGGCCCAAGTGCTTGGGTCCTGCACCCCATGGGAGACCAGGAGAAGCACCTGGCTCCTGCCTTCAGATCAGCGCGATGTGCCGGCCTCGGCGGCCATTGGAGGGTGAACCAACGGCAAAGGAAGACCTTTCTCTCTGTCTCTCTCTCTCACTGTCCACTCTGCCTGTCAAAAAAAAAAAAAAAGTTTATTGAGTGAAAGAAAAAAAATTGAATCTGAATGGTTTGGCTAAGTTTATTCCCTTTTTCCATTTTCTGCTTGTTTTGGGTTCACAGAACATCTTCTTTTCAAGAGCAGCAAATTCCACCCAAAACAGAAATCTGAGTGGCAGAACAAGAATACAGAAGGCAAGAAAAAATTCCTGGGGTATGAAAAAAAAAACAAAAGGAAATTAACCAAGGGATGATGGTAGTGGAGGATCTTCTGACCCCTTCACCAACTTGGAAAAATTTTATTTTTCTAGCTGACAAGATATTTCTGTCCAAGTTTTAAAAGTAGAATGAGCAGGGGAAGAGGAGGAAGGAGACTCTTCCTAAGGGCTTAGAGATAAAAGCAGTTCTCCCCATACCCTCTTCCTAGAAATCCCAAGAAAAAAAGTCAAGTATTAAAGCTGCCTTAGCCAGGCAAGACATTCTTCATCAAATTAAAACGAGAGTTCAGCACAAAACTCAGAAGAGAACTGAACAATACCATGGACATCTCACCCTGAAGCTGAAGTGGGAGAGGGGAGGGGCATCTGAAACCAGGAAGACCCCTGGAGACGGTCAGTGAAGGAGGAAGTCAGGGTTGACCCAGAGGCTGCTGCTCTGTGTTCACTCATCCTGGTCCTCTTTTTCTCTTGGCCATCATCTAGGCTCAGGGCAGTGGCGGACAGAGATATCAGTCCTTGGCAGCAGACTCCTGGGTAGAAAAAAGTATCAGAAATCCAGGTCCCCAGAAGAAAGAGACAAGTCTCTCACGTTGTTCCTCAGAAAAATACAGAGACCAAAAAAAAAGGTAGTTCCAGTGGAGGTGGAGGGAAGGGATATGCCATGTTGAAAACTGAGAACAAAAGACTACAATGTATGTCTAGTGAGTTTGAGGGTCTTCCCACAGGCTCCTTCTTGGTCTGCTTGCTGATATTTCTCCTCCTCAGTTTTGTGGCATCCTGCACTGCTGATTTTCTTAGAAATAGGGTGTTTTTGTTGCTCTCATTCTCCATGAATTGCATTTCATCCATTATTTTCCATGTGTTCTAATACAAGACATTATCAGATAAATCACAGCCCTAAATTTCTAAGATTAGAAGATTCCCTTGAAGAGTATTGTGGCACAGTAGATTAAGCCACCATCTGTTATGGAAACCAGTTTGTGTTCCAACCATTTCACTTCCAACCCAGCTCCCTGATGTACCCGGGAAAACAACAGAGGATGACCCAAGTTATTTGGGCCCCTGCCACCCACGTGGGAGAGTGGTTGGAGTTCCTGGCTGCTGCAACCATTTGGGGAGTAAACCAGCAGATGGAAGATCTATCTCAAACTCAATCTTTTTTTTTTTTTTTTTTTTGACAGGCAGAGTGGACAGTGAGAGAGAGAGACAGAGAGAAAGGTCTTCCTTTGCCATTGGTTCACCCTCCAATGGCTGCCGCGGCCGGCACACTGCAACCGGCACACCGCGCTGATCTGATGGCAGGAGCCAGGTACTTCTCCTGGTCTCCCCTGGTGTGCAGGACCCAAGGACTTGGGCCATCCTCCACTGCACTCCCTGGCCACAGCAGAGAGCTGGCCTGGAAGAGGGGCAACTGGGACAGAATCTGGCGCCCCGACCGGGACTAGAACCCGGTGTGCCGGCGCCGCAAGATGGAGGATTAGCCTAGTGAGCCACGGCACCGGCCTCAAACTCAATCTTGACCTCTATCATCTCTCCCTCCCTCTCTAACTCTGTCTTTCAAATAAATAAATAAGCATTTTATTAAAATCAAAAAGGATTTGCCAATGGCCAACTTGATCCCTGAATCAGAATGCTTCAAATAGTCTTGATATTGTTATTGATTCACTCTCTGTAGTAGTTGCTGCTCCTGCTTTCCAGGTGAGCACTTGCTTTTCCACTTCCTTCCTAGATTTCTGCTCTCAGAAAATGATGGAAATATCAGCAAGGCATGGGTCACATGCCTTGACTCAACATTGACAGTTTTCTCATAGAGCTTTGGTGCAGTAAGAGCTCAATGCCATCAGTTTCCTGGGCTGGTGAGTGAGACAAAATCTGGCATAATGAAGTGAGGGAAGGAATGGAGACTAGGCAAATCACCAGTTAATGGAAGTTGATTTTGAACTGGTCAGAGAATGGAGATGGGCAGATCAAGATGCGTAGCTCCGGTCACTATCAGAGTCGTCGGCTTGAAGAATCAGAAATAAGTGATAACTCTGCATCAACCACCAGACAGAGAAGGTTGTATTTAGTCAAGATGTCTAAGACCTCAGGTGAAGGCATCCTGCTAAAGGTTGCCATGGTTTGGTCAAAGTCCTGGTCCTGAGTTTTGCAAAGAAGAGGGGTGTCTATGTAAGATCCAGTGTCTCTACCCAGCCAATGTGCTGATAAGAAGGCTTAAAGCCTGCAACTGCTTTAGATACCTTGGCTACCTTCTCATGATGGAGTCATGATGGCGATCAAAATAACTGTAGGTACTGTATCACCATGGAGTCTCTCAGCACTGCTTCCTCTTTTCTGTGGCCCTGGCCTGCTCCAGATGGACTCAAGACAAAATTGTCCAGCTTGAAGGTCTGGCCAAAAAGACTTGCACAAACATATTGCATAGTCTTTGGTTTATAATCACCTAAGATGGCATGAGGAATGTATATACTATTTATAGCTCCATTGCAACATTTGGAGATCTGGTTTGGCTGCAGACCATTGTTCCACTGTAAGTGCTGATGGGCTTAATGCTGTGCTCATCCCTGAGCACCAACCAGACCTTGGTACCCACATGACTGCCAAGCTTGGCTGTGCAAGACTTCCCTTGGGGGTAGAACTTATGTTTACTTTCTACTCACCTTGAAGTACATGGAGAAAAAGAGAATACTGCCTTTTCTGCTTATCATATCCTTTAAGAATAGCATGTGGCCCAGGAAGCTGCAACCATTGTATCTGCGCCCAGAGCTTCTGACACTGCCACAGCTCTGATTCTTTAATTATTGTTCTAAACAATCATTTTTGCCCATTTTACTTTAGAAGCTCTGAAGAGCCAGAGAGAATATTAACTGTCACCATATATAGAAGAGTGTGCAAGACTGGCCAGTGATTCAATAACCATTGACTGTTTTGAAGAAGAGACTTTTTCCAACTGTTAACAGACATCTCTCATGCTCTTCATTTCTCAAACATGATGTGTGGGTGGATTTGGCTTGAAAGAAGGAGAAATTTCAGTGGTAGCAGAATAGCAATTTTTCAGGACTCCATTATTTTCTGTTGCTCACTTTTCTTGTTGTCAGAACTGAAGAAGAACCAGCTATACATACATCAAGATAAGAGCTGCGCTTCCATTAATGAAAGGGGAGGGCTCGCTGAGAATCAAGGAATTTTTTACATTGCAAATGCTAAAAGGGAATTTGTTTCAGGGTCTTATCTGGCTTTTGATCATCTGGACAGGCTTACAGAAGGATAAAGTTAGTGTTTATTTTAAAGACAAAATTTGCTTTTTCATTGCATCAAATATGTGCTACAGCTGCTTTGACACTGCTCTGAGATGCTAACGGGGTGCGCCTGTTCCCCTAGGTTGTACAAGACAATCTTATTTGCAAAGAAAACTGTATGCAATGAAGCTTGTTTGAGAAAGGAAAGAGTCCATTCTAAATCCACGTCTGAATGCCTCAGTGAGCAGCATCCTACAATAACCAGAGAGTAACAGTCAATAAGCACGTGTCCATTCACATTAAGAGAAATAGAACAGGAAAACAGAGAGAAACACATTCATCTGGTTCCTCTTTTCCAACATGGGACCAAGACTCCAAGAGGAAACAAAGTTCACCAAGGCAGCCATTGCCAAAACCAGCAGTCCTTTCAGACCTCCCTTGGCTGCACAGCAGCTCTCCTGGCTGCTTCTGGCTATATAGGCATCTCTCTGTGGCTCCCTCTGAGCCCAAACTCAAGCATTTACTCCAGTCTGCAGACCACCCAGCACTGTAATCACAGCTGATGGCTGCCCGGCTAATAGACACTTAGTGAGCAAATGAATGAAACAATATTGTCTAAGTAAGTGAATGAGTGGGTCTCTATCAGTATTCAAGAGTGTGATTTTCATCAATATGTGCTGTTCTTTTTGCATACGGGAGGGGGGAATTGAATTCTTAGGGTGGTTTTAATTCCAAAGTTGATGTCTTCAATGAAATACTCCACAAAACAGGGGCACCCCTTCACAAATGTGAAGAGTCTGGCTAGCTCCCATCAAATAATCCTTTCTTTACAGTCCCTAGCAATCTTATCTTTACGGACTCCAGCAATCTCTTTGTTTTTGCTGCTCTCCTGTTTCTACACTCAAATATCTCCCTTCACTAACCTTCTTGTGCTTCTATCACATAATCCCTGTGCCCTTTTAACAACTGTAACTCTTTCCATGGCAACTATGAACACCCAAACCAAATGAAATGGACTGGACAGTTGGTGTAGCAGTTAAGACAGCTGTTGGGACTCCCATATTCCATATGGTAGTGCCTGGGTTTGAGTCTTGATTCCCCTAATGATTCTGATTTCTTGCTCATGTACACTCTGCAAGGCAGTAGGGGATGGATGGCTCAAGTACTTGAATCCTTGCCACTCATGTGGAGCCCCAGGCTGAGTTCCAGGCTCCTAGCTTCAGTCTGATTCAGCCTCTGCTATTTTGAACATTTAGAAAATGAACCAGCAGATGAATGACTGACATCTCTTGTACTCTCTCTCTCTCTCTCTCCCACTGCCTTTCAAAAATTTTTTTAAGCTCATGGAAAAATGAAATTAAAAGGTGTTACAAATTGCATAATTGAAAGAGTCAGTCTAGGCCGGCGCCGCAGCTCACTAGGCTAATCCTCTGCCTGCGACACCGGCACTCCAGGTTCTAGTCCTGGTTGGGGCACCGGTTCTGTCCCAGTTGCTCCTCTTCCAGTCCAGCTCTCTGCTCTGGCCCAGGAAGGCAGTGGAGGATGGCCCAAGTGCTTGGGCCCTGCACCCACATGAGAGACCAGGAGGAAGCAACTGGCTCCTGGCTTGGCAGCATGCTGGCCATGGCGGCCATTTGGGGGGTGAACCAACAGAAAAGGAAGACCTTTCTCTGTCTCTCTCTCTCTCTCTCTCACTGTCTAACTCGGCCTGTCAAAAAAAAAAAAAAGAGTCAGTCTTGTGCTCATGCATCTGACAGTCTCGGGGTAGGATTGGCTTCAGACATGAAGCTAAGATGATGTCATAAAGATCTAGTTTCTCTCTGTATCTATTAAATGTGCATTCCACCATGTTGTTTACATTCTCTGATATCCCCTTCCCTTGAGGTTGCACAGTATATAGGGCAGCTCCAGTTTATATCCTTCTAAGTCCAAGTCTGCCATGAAAAAAAGGTCCTCTCCATCAACAGCTCAATTTTTTTAAAAGATTTATTTATTATTTGAAAGGCAGAGTTACAGAGAGGTAGAGGCAGAGAGAGAAAGAGAGAGAGAAAATCTTCCATCCACTGGTTCATTCCCCAAATGGCTACAATAGCCAGGGATGGGCTGATCCAAAACCAGGAGCCAGGAGCTTCTTCTGGGTCTCTCACATGGGTACAGGGGCCCAAGGACTTGGGCCATCTTCTTCTGCTTTCCCAGACCATAGCAGAGAGCTGGATTGGAAGTGGAGCAGCCAGGACTCAAACTGGCTCCCATATGGAATGCCGGCCCTGCAGGCAGTGGCTTTACCCACTATACCACAGAACTGGCCCCAATAGCTCATTATTTTTAAATCTTGAATTCGGGCCTCCCTAGCCATGTGTTGAGCTGGGTGCATTGGCATAGAGCAATAATTATGTCTAGAAGGTAAAATACAATACATACTTAGGATTCATCCATGTTACCTATGTCAGTGATTGAGTTCAGTGCAACCAGCTAAACTCTAAGCACATAGAAGAGTGGTTTCCTCACAACAAAATAGAAGCATCTGGCCTCACAAAGTATATATGAATATGGGTGACAAAAACAGCCAATACCTGCTACATTCCAAATTTGCTTTCTGCTTTTCAGAAGTTTTCTTGTATCATCCAGTACCCACATGATCCCATGCATTTTCTTCCCTTCCATTCTCTACTGGTGTGTTCATTGATACTTTGACCCCTACTTCTAATCTCTGCCTTCTCAGCACCTTCTCTTTTCCTGCCTTGCCCAATTTTCACCTGGATTTTCACTCACTATCATTATTTCAAGCACTGGAGTACCTGCTGGCCATGAGCCTACTCCTAGAACTGTAACATCTGCTGGCACTGTTTGCTTTTTCTAGTGACCACAGAATCTCTCTCATTTTTCATCAGCTTTTTCCTTCTGTTTCTCTAACCCCATCAAAACCAAATATACCCAAGCTTTCCCATCCATCTTAGGAAACAAGACACAACCACTTTCTTTTAGCCTTGGCAACATGCCCGCCTCTGCCTTTCTCCTTCCTGTTCCCTGTACCCTCCCCACCATCAACCTATCACTCCATCTCAACCCTCCCCTCCAGGCTTACGCTTGCTGAACTTGTCTCTGCTTTCTTTCACCAAACTCATTTCTTACATCCCTGAGGTTCTGTTTCTGGGGCTGTCTCCTTTCACCGCCCTCCCAAAGATTTCCTTAAAGTCAAAATATTTGAGTCCTCTATCTCTCTCACCTTCCACATTCAAATTACCCTCAGGACCTTTCAAAATTTGCAAGTGTCCTGAACTCCATCTCCTCCTCTCCAGCTCTGTTGTTTCTGCCATAGCTCTCCTTGCTCCACCCAGTCTCCAACCTTCAATGTCCTTCCAGTCAATGCTCAGAGCCAGATTGTGAAACATTATCCTTGAACCATTGTCCATGATGAGCCATGGAATGAAATCTCTATGCTTTAGCTTTGCACGCAAAACTGCCCTTCGCGTGTCCTCATCTGCTGTCACGAACCTACAGATGCCCTGCACTCCAGCTGCCTCTCCTGCTTGTGCTCACACTGATCGTTCCACGTGGAATAATGGTCTCTCCTTCTCTCCCCACTTCTGCCACTGGGAAATTCTATGCTTTCTTCAAGGGCTCCATCAGCCATTTTCAACTTTTTGACATTAGCTTCAAAGCCTCTTTCCACCTTAATGCAGAACTAATCCCTTCCAGATGATGACTCCTTTAAGTGCCAGATCGTGAGTACCATGGGAGTTGCATCTCTAGACCCTGCCCCTTGCACACTGCTTAGTAGTGAGATCTCCACCAACCTCCATTTTTTAAAACCTTTTATTTATGAGTACAAATTTTGTAAGTACAACTTTAAGAATATAATGGTTCTTCCCCCCATACCTGCCCTCCCGTCCCATCTCCTCCTCCCTCTCCCATCCCATTCTTCATTAAGATTCATTTTTAATTAACTTTATATATAGAAGGCCAATTCTATACTAAGTAAAGACTTCAACAATTGCTACACACACACACTCAAAATATAATGAAATGCTTGAGAATAAGTTTTACAGTCAATTTTCCTAGTATAACTCATTAAAGACAGAGGTCCTACATGGGGAGTAAATGCACAGTGACTCCTATTGCTCCTATTGTTAATTTAACAATTAACACTCTTATATATGACATCAATGATCACCTGAGGCTCTTGACATGAGCTGCCTAGGCTATGGAAGCCTTTTGAGTCCATAATTTCCATCAATATTTAGACAGGGCCATAAGCAAAGTGGAAGTTCTCTCCTCCCTTCAGAGAAAAGTACATGCTTCTTTGAGATCTCTTCTTTCCCCTGGGCAACCTCCACTCTTGATACTCCATCCACTCTTGATTCTTTCCATTCCCAAAATTATGACCTCATCATTATCTCTCCAGTCTCTGTCAAATCCATAAAGAGCCAGAATCTGTAGAGCCTTCCACTCTTCTTCTTAGGAATCTTTTCCCTGGAAAATGCAATCTGTTCTAGAGCACTCGGCCTCAGGCTTGCTCATTGTGCTTTCTTCCCATCAAGTTCTGTTTCCTCCACTTGCACACATTTCGTCTATCCAACAAGTACTAATCATTTATCACACATTTTTATGCAATGAATATCAAGTGTCCCTAGGCATCTTGCATTACATCTTCCTCTCATGATCCCCCTCTCTGATTGCCCACTGCACCCTTCTGATTGGGCATGGCTGTTTAGGCTACCTTTCCCTAGTCCCATCATCCTGCTCTTTAAAATTTGTTTTGCAATCATCTCTCCAAAATCTATCCCTTGCCCTCCATATACATTGCTAAGTATGTGATTTATTCCTTGACCATCAAAACTTACATAAACTAAGGCTATAGTGACTGTGTGACTACCAAGCAAACCAGGACACCTGAACAAATAAGCTGATAATATTCTCTCCTAGGGTGGGTATTTGCTACAGCAGTTAAGATATCACTTGTGCAGCCCACATTCCATATCATAGAGCCCAGGTTCAAGTCCCTGTTCCACTTCCTATCCACCTTCCTGCTAATGCATTCCCTGGGAAGCATCAGATGATGGCTAAAGTATTTGAATCTCTGCCACCCACAGGAGATCAGATCTCAATCTGGTTTCCTGGTTTAGGCCTGACTTATTCCCATATATTGTAGGAATTTGAGGTTGAACCAGTAGATTATATATCTCTCTCTCTCTTCCCACCCCACCCCATCCCCTGGCTTTCAACTAAATAAATGGTCTCCCCTAAGCAACAGGAATAAATTAGGACCTTCCCTGGCCAATCCGTGCACCAGTCCTTCCTAAGCACGCCCTTGTTACTTGAGTCCCCCTGTCCCAGGATCCACCATTCAAAAGCTACCACCATAATCCGATGTTGCCAGCATCACCTCTTATGCTTCATTCCAACTTCAATCCTTTTCAGTATTTTCCCATTGCTTATAGCTTCAAATGAATACATGTGCTCTTCGAGTTTGTACAAATCCCCTGACTTAAATTCTCTGTTCCCCTCTGCTGTCCAGCAAATGCTGGCAATTTTTGTTCTTTATTTCCCTCTGCCTCTTTTTCCATCCAGTCTTCATCAGTAGGATTCTCCTCCACTTCATAGTTCAAGTTCACTTTTCTCCACCCCATTAAAGCTCACCTTGAATGTGACCTCCACCAGAAATCCTGCCTGGATAGTGGAGAATCAGGGAAGAAAATATTCCCACCCAAAGCCAAATGTTAACCCCCTCCATTTATTGGTGTTCTACATTATTTGCGATAAATAGAGAAAATAAAGTGAGGGAAGAAAATACGGTGTTTATAGATGCAATCTTTTCCACGTTTTAACCTGTAAGTGTCCTGTGGATGGAATTCATGCCTTCTGCATGTTCCAGACTCTACCATCTGCATTAGCACGTGTGCATGTTGATAATACAATATCTATGATAGTGAAGGCTTTCAAGTAATTAATGAACACAGCTTCTGCATGTTTCAAAATAACGTTATCCACAATGGGACCTAAGGGCTCATAGCTGACAGAAAACCTGGATGTTTTCTGACCTCGGAGGCATGTTTCAATCTCACAAGTGTTTGTAGGCTGGGCAATTCTGGCGCTGGGTGCCCCTTGTAAAGTGTGCCTGTCCATTTCTCACCTTGCAGCCCAAGCTGCTCCCTCTTGTGGCCGAGCTGAGGGAGCGTGCGCAGGAGTGGAGTGTGTGCCCGCGGAGTGGAGTGTGTGAAAGACTTGGTCTTCCTCCGGAAGACAAACGCAAAGATGCAAGGTAGGCTCGTCTTCAACTCCGTTATCACGTTTGGGTTCATTAGCTTTGGGAAGTCTCTCGGTGGAATCAGAGAGTCAGAAAATGCCCACCGTGGTTCTCAGCAACCCCAGCCTGCTTTATGCCGAGAGCCTGCAGCCCTGCCCCGCGCCCTGCTCCTCGCTGGGGAGCGCAGCCAAGTTGAAAAGGAAGGAGACGGCAGGCAGTTCGGGTCATTAGAAAGAACTACCAAAAAGCGCTCCGAAAACGGACAATTAATTTCGGCTGTCAAAACAGATACTGGAGGAGCCCAGTTAGATTTCAAGCATTTTTCTCTCCACCAGCAAACCCAGGGCTTCGCCGGTGACAAGAGATGGAGCAGATTCTGAGGATGTTTGGAGATGATCTTACATGGTGGTCAATACTGCCACGGGCTCTGCCATCAGACTGCCTGGCGTGGGTCCCAGCGGTGCCCTTAGCTGACTGTAGCCACAGCATTTTATTTACCCTCTCTGCACCTCGATTTTCTTATCTGTAAATTGGGCCTAGTTCAAGTAGAAAGGAGGAAGTGGGGAGGGGTGGGATGCTTGAAGAGCCTTTAGTACTAAGTACTTAGTACTAAGTACTACTTTCATTGCTGGTGGTGACATTACACACACAGTGTTCTGCTTCTCTTGGAAGGCAGAGAGTTCCATTTGTTCACTGGTTCCCTCTTGCTGGATGGCTAGTGCTGTTCCCAAATTTCAGACACGTTTTTGCAGATCAGTTCCTCTGGGGAACACTCAGTGGTAAGCAGCAGTTTGTTGACTCAGGACAAGTGTTCCACGTGCATGTAAAAGCTCAAAGCAAAGAGAACTATTTTCTGTTGTTGTCCTGCCCCGCCCCCACCCACCCCCTTGAGGCTGTAGCACAGATGACACATACATAAGTAAAATGGAATTCGTAAAGCAAGAAGCAGAGTATTTTGAAAAATTAAAGTTTCTTATAAATCTCGAAGAAAATGCATCTGTGTCAACACAATAAAAATAATAACCCAGTCTACTGGTTTTCATCTTCTAGCCCTGGGTAAGCGCTAAATCATTAACCCTCTCTCTGCTGTTCACTGATAGGAAAACCAAGTGTCATTGCGCTGTGAGGGACATCAGAGAACACTGCACCTTTGCTTCCCATGAAATGGGCTTTCTCCCCTCACAGAGTCTCACTTCTCATCTCACTTCTCTAGATAATTCCAGAAAGCACTATTTTTTTTTTTTTTAGAAAGAGAGAGAAAGAGACAGAGAATAGAGAAATCTGCCATCCATTGATTCACTCCCCAAATGCCTGCAACATCCAGGACTGGGCCAGGACAAAACCAGGAGACAGAAACTCAATTCAGATATCCCGTGGGAGATGGCAAGGATCCAAATACTTGAGCCATCATGGCTGAGATGAATTTATGCCAACACTCTTAAAAAACTCTGGAGTCTGGCCATCTATTCTAATGTTTCTTGCCTTACCCTTCTTCCACGGTTATTAGAATCTTGGTTGCATTTGCAGGAATAATGTGCCCAGACAAGAGCCTACATTTTCAACCCACCATTGGAGTCAAGTGGGAGCCCCTATGACCAAGTTCTAACCAATGAGATGTAAGTGAAAGTGTTGGGTGACACTTTCAGAAAGGCTCGTTAAAGGTAGTTGACTCTGACAGGGGTGTAGAGTGTACCCCTTGCCTTTCCCTCTTTCTCTTTCTTGCTAGCCGGAACACAGATGTGATGATCAGAGCCCCAACAATTATTTTAGGCTATGTGGCAAGCTTGAGGATGGAACCTGTGCTTTTAAATGATGATAAAAATTACCAGTGACTAAGAAATCACCATAGCAACACAAAATGCCAGACTCCGGGGATCCTTTGTTTGAGAGATAGAAATGTACAGAGAGAAAAAGCCAGTAAGAGAGCTCCAATCTGCAGATTCATTCTTCAAAAGCCCACAGGAGCTAGGGCTTCACTGGAGCCAGAGCCAGAAGCCAAGACCCGAACCCAGGTCTCCCATGTGGGTGGCAGGGACCCGGCCACTTGAGCCATCACCAAGTTCTGCTCTGGCAGGAAGTGGGAGTCAGGAGCTGGAGCTGGTATCAAATCTAGGAACTCTGATGAGAGATGAGGGTACCTTACCTGCTAGGCTAAACACCTGCTCCCAGATTTGGGTTTCTATTTCATTTGATTTTATTATTTTATCTTATAGAAGAGACGTGAACTACCTGGTTTAAGGCACTGTTGCTTTTTTTTAAAGATTTATTTATTTATTTGAAAGTCAGAGTTAAACAGAGAGAGGAGAGGCAGAGAGAAAGAGGTCTTCCAAATTTGCTGGTTCACTCCCCAATTGGCCGCAATGGCTAGAGCTGAGCCCATCCGAAGCCAGCAGTCAGGAGCTTCCTCCGGGTCTCCCATGAAGGTGCAGGGGCCCAAGGACTTCCCAGGCCACAGCAGAGAGCTGGAGGAAAGTGGAGCAGCCAGGACTCAAACCAGAGCTCAAAGGGGATGTCGGCACTGCAGGCCCCAAGGCACTATTGTTTGAGGTCTTTCCATCTTAGGCAGATGAACCTGATCCTGCCTGACAAACTTCCTTTTTTTCCTTTTCTTTTCTTTCCCCTGTACCACCTCCTCACCCCCAGGATGAATCCTCTTCATTGGTTCATCTGAATGTCTGTTCTGAGTTCTTTCCTTCAAGGAATACATAGCAAGGTTAATTACAGTGTGCCCTCCATAACCTGTAGGATACCTCACTAAAACAGAGATTCCAGGAGAGTTTGCTCAGCAGAGTTAAAAATATATGTGTGAAAGTTAGTAGGAAGCCTGAGCTGCGGCTCACTAGGCTAATCCTCCACCTGCGGTGCCGGTACTCCAGGTTCTAGTCCTGGTTGGGGCGCTGGTTCTGTCTGGTTGCTCTTCTTCTAGTCCAGCTCCCTGCTGTGGCCCGGGAAGGCAGTGGGGGATGGCCCAAGTGCTTGGGCCCTGAACCCCATGGGAGACCAGGAGGAGGCGCCTGGCTCCTGGCTTAGGATTGGCACAGCGCTCCAGCCATGGCAGCCATTTTGGTGGTGAACCATGGAAGGAAGACCTTTCTCTCTGTCTCTCTCTCTCTCACTATATAACTCTGCCTGTCAAAAAAAAAAAGAAAGAAGGAAGGAAGGAAGGAAGGAAGGAAGGAAGGAAGGAAGGAAGGAAGGAAGGAAAGAAAGAAAGAAAGAAAGAAAGAAAGAAAGAAAGAAAGAAAGAAAGAAAATTAGTAGGAAAAAAATTGGGGGTTCTCACATAGCACAGTAAATTTGGCAATGCATCCCACCAAAGGAAGAGACTAAGAGTGAGGCTGAATGGCTCACTACAAATTCAGGGAAATGTCACTTTCATATGGAGGTCTGCTTCCTCCTATAAAGCATGTTATTCAAATCTCTGATACTGCTGATCACATCCTGTGATTTTAGCAAGTCTTCTTTTTTATGGAAACATTCTGATTGAAGTCTATATTCTTAGTACTAACACAGTGCCTCTCAAATAGTAGATACACAAAAACAATTCACAACTATTAATTAAACAAGTACATCCCTTGTAGAGATTTATTAGAACCATCATTTCTATCACTAGTCAGAAATTATTGTAGTTTCAAAAATCTATCCAAAAACAATACTACTATGATAAAAATAATTGCTGAGAATTTTTATATGTGAGATCATTTGTTAAGCTAGAAAATGTCTGTGGAGGAAGTGTGTGTGTGTGTGTGTGTGTGTGTTTCAATATATTTCTCTCTGGGGCCAGTGCTGTGGCACAGCAGGTTAAAGTCCTGACCAGCAGTGCCGCATCCCATATGGGCTCCAGTTCAAGTCCCAGCTGCTCTTCTTTCGGTCCAGCTCTCTGCTAAGGCCTGGGAAAGCATTAGAAGATGGTCCAAGTCCTTGGGTCCCTGCACCTGCATGGGAGACCTGGAAAAAGCTCCTGGCTCCTGGCTTCGGATGGGCTCAGCTCCATCCGAACTGGTGGATAGAAGACCTCTCTCTCTCTCTCTGCCTCCCCTTCTCTCTCTGTGTAACTCTGTTAAGTAAATAAATAAATCCTTAAAATATATATGTATATTTCTCTCTGTGTTCAATGATATAAGTCTCACAGATTCTAAAAGGAAGTGATTCAGTTTGGCGCCATGGCTACCGGAAGCCCCTCTTGTCTTCATCAGCCAGTGTCATAACCATGGAGCATGAATTGGTTTCTGAAAGCCTTGTTAAGCTTTCTTATTGGAAGAAATACTTTGATCTTGTATCTTTGCAGAGGAAAATAACAAATATGTTTATCAGGCATACAAAGGCTGGTCCACAAAAGGTCCACGATATTCATAAAGTTTACTATTTTCTCCACCTGTAGAATAAAGACAAAAATGTTAAATAATGAGCAATGTAGAATGTTTTAGTTGCAGGATAAAGAGGTGTAGAAGCTGAGAGTTGTCTATAGTTTCACTCCACTGGTAGATGAATTGACTAAATTTAAGCATTTGGGATAATCTGGAAAAATTCCAAGATACAGGGATTGTTCAAAGCATGCCTCAAAGGGGTCTTGGGCCATTATACCAACCACTGTTCAATTCAAGGGGAAAAGAGAGGAGAGGAGAGGAGAGGAGAGGAGAGGAGAGGAGAGGAGAGGAGAGGAGAGGAGAGGAGAGGAGAGGAGAGGAGAGGAGAGGAGACCTTCCAACCATGAATACTATATCCAGAGAAACTATCTTTTAGAAGTGAAGGATAAATAAAGTACCTCCCAGACTGGCAAAAACAGAGAATTCATTGCTACAAAATCCTAAAGGGAGTCCTATATTATCATTAAAGGTATCATAACAACCATCATGGAAACACATGACAGTACAAAATTCACTAACAGAGCAGGTGTACAAAGAAGAGAATCCAATCTTATAATCTAAAGCTATCAAAACAAAAAGATAAGTGATAAGAAAGGTAGAAACAACTAGAGAATATATAAAATAATTAGTAAACAATTAATAAAATGACATTAGTTCTTTTCTGTAACTTTGAATGTAAATGGATTAAATTTCCCATAGAAATTGATAAATAAATGGATACATACAGCCTACCAAGATTAACCTAGTCAGACAGAGAAAATCTACACAATCCAGTAACACGTAGTGAGGTTGAAGCAGTAACTAAAACATCACATCAGGGGCCAACATTGTGGTGCAGTAGTTAAGCTGCCGCTTGCAATGCCAGCGAATCCCACATGGTAGCACCAATTTAAGTCCCTGCTAATACACCAAGAAGGCAGCGGAAGATGGCCCTAGGACTTGGGGCCCTGATATCCATGTGGAAGACCAGGATGGGATGCAGTTCCTGGCTCTGGCTTTGGCCTGGCCCAGATGTGGTTTCTGTGAGCCTTTAGGGAGTGGGTCAGTGAATGGAAGATCTCTCTCACTTTTTTCTCTTTCTCTCTCACTCTTGCTCTCAAAATTCAACCAAAAGAAAAACAAAAACATGCAATCAATCCCGTTAAGTAAAAGGCAAAGGACATGAACAGTCAATTTTCAAAAAAAGATATGCAAATGGAAAAAATACATGAAAAAATGCTCAATATATCTAGTCATCAGGGAAATGCAGATAAAAACCACAATGGGAAAGCACTCCACTCCTGAGAGAATGGCCACTATCAAAAATAAAACAAGCAATTCTGGTGAGGATGTGAAAAAGGGGAACTCTTATATACTGTGGTAGAAATGTAAATTAGTACAGCAACAATGGGAAATAGTACATAGATTACTATTAAAAACTAGAAATAATGCTGGTTAGAAGCCTAGATGTTCAATTTCAAATCCAGCTCCCTGATGGAAACCAATGGAGAATGGTCCAAGTCCTGGGCCTCTGCACCATGTAGGAGACCCAGAAGAAGCTCCTGGTTGCTAGCTTCAGCCTGGCTCAGGATGGGCATTGTGGTGATTTGGGGAGTGAACCAGTGAATGGAAGATATTCTCCCTTTCTCTCTCTCTCTCTCTCTCTCTCTCTCTCTCTCTCTCTCTCTCTCTCTCTCTCTCTCTCTCCTTGGTTCTCTCTGTAACTCCACATTTCAAATTGAAAACGATAAGGTCTACTAAAATCTTTTTTAAAAAACTAGAAATAAACCTGTTACATGATCCAACAATCCTATTGCTGGGTACATACCCCAAAGACATTACATCATCGTATCAAAGATATACCTGCTCCACTGTGTTTATTGCAGCACTATTTACAGTAGCCAATATATGGACTCAATCAAGGTGCCTATCATCATATGAATTAGTAAAGGAAATGTATATGTATTCAGAATGGAATATTATTCAGCCATAATAAAAGATTAAAATCAGTCATTTTTGTAGTAAAATAAATGGAATTGAAGGACTTCATGTTACGTGAAATAAATCAGACACAGAAAGACAAATACCACAAATTCTTTCTCATATGTGGAAGCTATAAAAAAGCTTCAATCTGAACACAGAATGGGATTACTAGAGGCTGGGAGGGATGGAGAATAGGTGGAATTTGGATAATGGGTACCAATCAGGGTTAGATCTGACTTGTATGATTTTTTTTTGATTATCAATGCTTTTAATGAATGAAACAGGATTTTAAAACATGCATTGACAGTTAATCACTGTCAATTTTAATTTCATCTAAAATCTGAAAGTAATGTGTTCTACTTTAGGGAAAATTCATATATGAAAATGTTTATTAGAAAAATAAACAACTTTAAATTTTACAATATTTTCCACTTCAATATTCTTTTAGATAAAGCAGATGTGTCTTATGGTTCAAACGTATCTGATTTTCTTATTTAGTCCTACTTTGTAAAACAAAATACAAAAATACAAATGGTGAAAGAGTGGACTATTAATACCTATTAAGAAATCCAATGTAAAATGTTTTCCAAAAAGATCATTTGTTGTGGATACTTTAAAAAGTAGTATTTACTAAAGGTCTATCAGTTTTCATTGAAATTTACTATACTGGCATGTCATCAAGATCAGTACCACTGCATCAAAATCCAAGGTGTGTAGTCTAAGTCCATTTTTTCAAAAATTTTACTAGTTAGACCAAGCACCAATGAACTTTTCCTTAGGACCCCAGAGTAACTAGTTTAGGGTTGTGGACCTTAAGGGCTTGCTATTCACTTCTGGCTTTGCAGGGAGAAGGCTGTCACAGATAACACATGGAAGAGCACTTATTCAGGAAGGCTGCAGTTTATCTAGCAACCGACTACACGTGGACTTGGAATAGGGATAGATTACTACAGATGTCACATTTGGGAGTAGAAGGAACAATAAAGATGGGTAGAGATTTAATACATGATTACACGAGTTAAGATTTTCACTTATTTCCCAATCATAATTGGAATACGTGTATATATGTATACATATATAAAACAACCTCATTTTAAGTACTAATTCTTTTTGGTATGACAGTAATACTATTAAAGTAAAGTCAGACAAGCAGAAAACCATCATGAATGATAACATACTCAGCAGGTCATCAATAACCAGGAAATTTGGTTTTGACACCTAAGTATTTCTACACAATGGAAAAAAACTAATTTATTCTCTGTGTCCCTAAAGAATATTAGCTGTATATTTTCAGATGTCATTTTAAAATTTACTTAAATTGTTACAATTTGAAGCTAAATGCAATTTGTTTGTTTTATTGGAAAAAATACTCAGGCAAGGTCTACAATCATCGGTCAATTAAAAATGACTAACAAGAACATGAGGCAATAAAATAAAAATACAGGTACAAACTATATATCTGAAACACTTCTATTTGGCAATGTTATAACAAATCAAAACTTAAACAGAACAAAGGAGATCGCAGATTACTTCGCAGATACAGAATAAAGCAACTGATGAAGTGCTTAAGCAAAAGAAAACAAAAAAGTAAGAAAACACACTGCTTTTCTTTTCAAAAATAAATCACATTTGCTACAGATGGTATGGATAATACCCTTATTAAACAACCATTCCAGAATGTCTTATAGCAGTGCTTTTTATTTGCACTTCATTTACTTTTATATGACTCATTTCACATATATAGCTCTTTACCCTATTGTTAATTAATAAAGTCTCCCATAATTTTTATTCATTTTTTGTTTTTTAAAGCAAATGAGAAATGACTTAAGTATCATGGAACCTTTCCCATTTTGGAACCAAAGGCTTACTTCTATATTTTTGTCTACTCTTTCTTTTAAAAAATTTAGTGTAAAAACTGCTGGCTTTTATATCATTGTAGTAAAGTAAAAACTCCTTAATCAGGAGTATTTTCTGCAGTTTAACTGCATATAACCACAAACTTTACAATATGTCCTTCCAACAGCAAGGAAATAATGGATTTCACGGTCACTGTCAGAAATGAGTGCCATAATTCTATTATGGG
The DNA here is from genome assembly GCF_964237555.1 of Oryctolagus cuniculus. Lineage (NCBI taxonomy): Eukaryota > Metazoa > Chordata > Mammalia > Lagomorpha > Leporidae > Oryctolagus > Oryctolagus cuniculus. The sequence goes on from NC_091437.1 coordinate 121,685,924, forward strand.
TGTAGGTCCTCCCTCAAAGACTTTCTGGAAGGATGTTCAATGTGTTTTGTTCTTATAGATATTAACAGTAGTACATAGTCCCTTAAGTCTGCAAAAGACATTTATTGTTAAAGAAGGTGCTTTATTAACAATTCCTCTGGCAGCACTAGTGAATTACAATATCCTTCAATATTATTTCTACCATAATATGTACATTCAACTTTCATGCCTCTAGAAAAACATCTACAGTACATTTCATAATATAAAAATATATTACAAATCTGCTGAATTATTTACAAGCAATGTTCTATTATCTCTATGCAACATTTGTCTGATACAATACTAACAAGTTACACATATTTCCATTTCTGTAAGTAAAAAACAAATATCCATATGGCTTCTTGCTTAGCAAGCAAGAAAATGATTTTATTTTCCTTTTCAAAACCAACTTTGGGCCAGCGCCGTGGCTCAATAGGCTAATCCTCCGCCTTGCGGCACCGGCACACCAGGTTCTAGTCCCGATCAGGGCACCAGATTCTGTCCCGGTTGCCCCTCTTCCAGACCAGCTCTCTGCTATGGCCCGGGAGTGCAGTGGAGGATGGCCCAGGTACTTGGGCCCTGCACCCCATGGGAGACCAGGAAAAGCACCTGGCTCCTGGCTTCGGATCAGCGCGATGCGCCAGCCGCAGCGCGCCGGCCGTGGTGGCCATTGGAGGGTGAACCAACAGCAAAAAGGAAGACCTTTCTCTCTGTCTCTCTCTTTCACTGTCCACTATGCCTGTCAAAAAAAAAAATGAAAATACAAAGACTATTCAAATAATTTGAAATAGAGGTTTTTCAAAAACCGTTAACAGATGAATTATATAGGTAAATATTAATATAATGTACTCCAAGAGGAAGCCCTAGTCCTGAAAAGGGAGCCACCATACATACTGCAGCACTCTGTAACAGTAATTTTCAGCCCTAATTCGATAGACAAATTTTTAGTTGATTGCAAATGTCCTTCACTGTTTGCTTAAATACAAATTGAACACTTTTCTTATCAGAGTTCTCTTCAACCCTCTTCTGTGGCATTGTTCTGTATATGTTTGGGTCCAAAAGCAAGGCGGTATCTTTGGGTAGCTTTGATAAATGAACTACTTTAGTTTTTAACTGATGTCGTTCACTTTCATTCACCCAGACATCTGGCAGAATGTCTTCAGGCATCCAATGAAGCAAAAGCTTTATCTTTCCAGAATCCTCTTTTCTCTTAGCTATTAAAGTACTATGAAAAACAACACTGTGGCCTTTCCCTAAACTTTCTATATGAGCTGAGAGGTTAAAGCAAATGGCTCGATGTCTTATCACATCCAGTGTTTGTGCATCGAAGAAATCATGTGGTCACGGTAATGAACGTCGTCTTTTGCTCTTTAATTTCCTCCTTTTGTTCATTCCAGCTTTAGAAGGAGATTCTTCTTTGGCCTTTGGCTGCCTAGAAACTTTGGAGGAGTTCTGCTGACTGAGGTGTGTGGGTACATGGCGAGCTAGCCCTCCCTGAGAAGCAAAGCTGGCATTGCAGCCGCCAACAACATACTTGAAAGGTTTGTCTCCACTGTGCATCAGCATGTGCCTCTGTAGCCAACTTTGACTGTTGATGGAGTGTTATATACTTTGCAATCTTTCCATAAGCAAACAAATACCCCTCCTCGCTGATCACCTACATGTATGGAATGGATGTGATCTGCCAGATCTGGGCTAGAGTTGAAGCAAGCCTGGCACTGGTCCCAACAACAATTATAGGCAATATTTTTGCTTGAAGAAGTAGTGCTTCCTTGTCCATTCATTATTGCTGGAGTTGAACGCCCACTGGAAATTGTGCTGTCTACATCCATTATAGACTGCTTATGCTCAGGGGTTTGGTCTCCAGCGAAGGCAACCCCTTTTTATTTAAAGGGCAGAGTTCACGGAGCTCTTCCTCCCACTGGTTCACTCTGCAAATGGCCGCGATGGCTAGTGACTTGTATGATTTGTAACTATGATTTATAACTATTTGATCTTCCTAGTGTTATATAGTATAGTGGGAAAACTATAGTTCAGAATATTTTAGTGCACCTTATATGAGCAAATAGGAGAAAGAAACTCTGATTTTCAGTGAATAAAGAAATCTTTAAAACAAAAATAGCTGAACCACCTGAAGCCATCAAATTATTAGGGGAAAACTCTGCAAGACATTGGCCTAGGCGGACTTCTTGGGAAAGTTCCCAGAACCACAGGCAATAAAAGCAAAAACAGACAATGGGATTACATCAAGTCAAAAAGCTTCTGCACAGCAAAGGGTATACTCAACAAAGTTAAGAGGCAAGAAAAGGATGGGAGAAAATATTTGCAAATACTTCCAATAAAGGATTAATATCCAAACTATAGAAGGAACTTAAGAAACTCAACAACAAAACAAGTGATACAGTTAAGAAATGGAAGGATGGGAACAGGCATTTTTTAAAGAATGAAATACAAATGACCAACAGACACATGAAAAAATGATCAGGATCAATAGCCATCAGTGAAATTCAAATAAAAATCACAGTGAGGTTTTACATCACTGCCATTAGAACAAGCTATAATCCAAAAATCAAAAAATAATAAATCCTGCTGATGATGTAGAGAAAAAGGTACCCTAATAACACTGTTGGTAGAAACATAAACTGGCACAATTATTATGGAAGACAATATGGAGATTCCTCAAAAATCTTAAAATAGATCTACTGTATGATCCAGCCATCCCATTCCTGGAAATTTACCCAGAGGAAATGAAATCAGCATATGAAATAATTATTTGTACCTTCATATTTGGAGCAGTTGAATTCACAATAGCTAAACATGGAATCAGCCCAGATGCCCATCAACTGATGACTGGGTAAAGAAAATGTGGTATATATACACAATGGATTACTACTCAGCCATAACAAAGGAATGAGATCCTATCTTTTGCAGCAAAATTGTTGCAACAGGAGATCATTATGCTTAAGGAAATAAGCCAGACCCTAAAAGACAAATATTATGTCTTTTCACTGATTAATGGTAGCTAAATATAGAGTACAAAAAAACCTTAATGTCTATGTTTGCAATTGGCATCCTGGGATTTAATTATTGTTTATAGCCCTTGTCTGTATTCCTGCAGAACAGTGGCCTTTCCACTTTTTACTTGCTGAACTTTTCACTTAGTGGAGATTGTAAAGTAAATTAAAAATATGCTACTGCAAAAATTAAAGAAAAAAAAGGAAGGAGGAAAGTGAGGAAGGAAGAAGGAAGAGGGAGGGACAAAGGGAAGCATCATTATCTTCTCAGAGTTGTGTCTATCAGCTACATGAAATTTTTTCTGTTTATATTAATGAAAAAATTATTAATTAAAAGATGGGTCCTAAGGCTGGCACCATGGAATGGCAGATAAAAAGATTAAAAAAAACTATATGCAATAAGCTTGTCATTTAATTGGAAACAAACAAACAAACAAAAAGTTGAATCAAGAGGTTCTAATTTCTACTCATGTTATCATGGCCAGAGATATCTGCTAAATTCTGCATTTATTCATAGTTGACACCAATATATAATAAGTATTTATTATCACCTCTCTTCTTTACATCAAAAATATTTCTTTTAAACATTTTTTTTAAACAGGCAGAGTTAGACAGTGAGAGAGAAAGACAGAGAGAAAGGTCTTCCTTCCATTGGTTCACTCCCCAAATGACTGCAACAGCCAGCGCGCTGTGCCAATCCAAAGCCAGGAGCCAGGCGCCTCCTCCTGGTCTCCCATGTGGGTGCAGAGCTCAAGCACCCATCCTCCACTGCATCCCGGGCCACACAGAGAGCTGGACTGGAAGAGGAGCAACTGGGACAGAACCGGGGCTCCAACCAGGACTAGAACCTGGAGTACTGGCACCGCAGGCGGAGGATTAGCCTAGTGAGCCATGGCGCTGGCCCATCAAATATATTTCATCATATTTCATATGAATTTCTTAGAAGGGTTAGCATTATGCCTGGTTTGAACATCTAAATGGTACCAAGAACTCATGACTATAAATATTTAAATATAACCCTTCTACCCATCCTTCAACCCCTGTCCTATTCTTACTGCTTCCTCGACAGTTATAATGGACAGAGAGTATGATGCTGGTGTTGTAGGGTGACAGGTAGAGCCACAATCTACAACCCCAGCATCCCATATGGGTGCTGGTTTTAGTCCCAGCCACTCCACTTCCAATCCAGCTCTCTGCTAATGAGCCTGGGAAAGCAGTGGAAGATGGCCCAAGTGCTTGGGCCCCTGCACCCACGTGGAAGACCAGGAGGAAGCTCCTGGCTTTGGTCTGGCCTGGCCCTGGCCATAGCCATTTGGGGAGTGAACCAGCAGATGGAAGATCTCTCTCTTTCTCTGTCTCTCCCTCTCTCTGTAACTCTGCCTTTCAAATAATTAAAATAAATCTTTAAGAAGGGGCTGGAGTGGATTAAATTTTGAATTTGTGAATTGGCAAAGAAAGGGACAAACCATAGAAAGCAAAACTTAGGTAGAGGGAGTAGCTGCCTTTAGGAACCTGGAAAACCTTAGATAGTTGGCCTCATTTTTCAACTTCCTTCATCTTTAGTTCTATATGTTAAGTTTCCAAGAGATTCAATCAGTATCTGCCAGCCATTAGTAACTCACTGAGCAGCTGTAGAATGAATGAGCAGTTGAGACTGAGCTCTGCATTCTACCAGGTTAACTCTTAGCTTCTCTGAGGCTAGCTATTGAAACTCTGCAAACCTCAATTTTCTCATCCGTGAAGCAGAACAATGACAACTAGGATTGTTGTAAAGATTACTTAATAAAATTATATGGCAGTAGTATTCCTGAGAACACCTCAAACACAGCGACCATGTTTTCATTAATACAACTTTTAGTACGGTGACCATAGAACTAGACAAGGGACAGGGGATGTGCAGTTTCCATTAGATGTCATTTTAGTTGAAGAGTTGTAGCACTTTAGACAGGAAGAATATAGAAAAAAGACACAAAATTCTGATTCTTTCAGTAATGAAGTTGAAAAAAACATTATGAAAGAATTATGTAAGGAAAGAGTGACTCAATAAGTAGCATAAAGCAATGCTAAAGGTTAATGGCAAATTTAAAGTCCATGGCAAAAAAAAAAAAAAAAAAAGGAAAGAAATGTCCTTGGAGTTAAATAAATGTGAAATCCAATTAATCAGTGAGGAAATTTGGCTACAAAACCTTAATGGGAAGCCGGCGCTGTGGCTCAATAGGCTAATCCTCCGCCTTGCGGCGCCGGCACACCAGGTTCTAGTCCTGGTCGGGGCGCCAGATTCTGTCTCTGTTGCCCCTCTTCCAGGCCAGCTCTCTGCTATGGTCCGGGAGTACAGTGGAGGATGGCCCAAGTCCTTGGGCCCTGCACCTGCATGGAAGCATGGGAGACCAGAAGCACCTGGCTCCTGCCTTCGGATCAGCGCGATGCGCCAGCCGCAGCGCGCCAGCCACAGCAGCCATTGGAGGGTGAACCAACGGCAAAAGGAAGACCTTTCTCTCTGTCTCTCTTTCTCTCACTGTCCACTCTGCCTTTCAAAAAAAAAAAACACACACACACACACACCTTAATGGGGAGTATGGAATTCAATTTATCCAAACCAAAAGGAAGAACTTAGTTACATGTGCTATCTTGAACCCTGGAGAGTCTAACCCATGAAAGATACAGATTTGGAGTTCCTTTTGTTACAGTGTCCCAAGGAAAACTCTCCTTTCTTTTTGAAAAAATTTTTTATTTATATATTTTTTTTTGACAGGCAGAGTTAGACAGTGAGAGAGAGAGAGAAAGGTCTTCCTTTTTCATTGGTTCACCCCCTAAATGGCCGCCACAGCCAGCGTGCTGTGCCAATCCGAAGCCAGGAGCCAGTTGCTTCCTCCTGGTCTCCCATGCAGGTGCAGAGCCCAAGCACCTGGGACATCCTCCACTGCCTTCCCAAGCCACAGCAGAGAGCTGGACTGGAAGAGGAGCAACCGGGACAGAATCCGGCGCCCCAACTGGGACTAGAACCCAGGGTGCCGGCACCATAGGCGGAGGATTAGCCAAGTGAGCCTTGGTGCCAGCCCTGTTTATTTATTTTGACTTTACTAGAAAGGCTGATCCAGGCCAAAGCCAGGTGACTGAAACCCAATCCAGGAATCCATGTACGTGAGCCATCATCTGCTGCCTACCAGGTTTCATATTTGCAGAAAGCTGGAGGGGAAGTGGGGTAGCTAAGACTTGAACCAGGCCCACCAGTATGGGATGTGGGCATCCCAAGTGTCATCTTACCGCTGAGCCAAATGCTCATTCCTCTCCTCCTTTCTTAAACAGACTCACTGTAGACTTGCAGCCACAGCCTGCTGACATGTCACTGTATCTCACTTGTGGGCTAGTATTTTTAACCCAAATGAGTTTTAGAATGGAGTACAGAGATTAAGTAAATCAAACAGAAATTGTTAATACTTTCTCGTTTTGTTTAAGATTTATATTATCTACTTGAGTTACACAGAGAGAGAGCGTGCGCGCACACAATCTTCTATTTGCTGGTCCACTCCCCAAATGACTGCAATGACCAAGGCTGGGCCAGGCCCAAGCCAGGAACCCACAGCCCCCTCTGGGTCTCCCATGTAGGTGGCAGGGGCCCAAGCACTCAAGTCATCCTCCACTGCCCTCCCAGGAGCATTAGTAGGAGCTGGATCAGAAGTGGAGTACCCAAGACATTCATAAGGGATTCCTAGCATCACAGACAGTAGCTCAACCCACTGCACCACAATGCCAGCTCCAACTAACACTTTCATATTAAGTTCAGAAACATTTGAAATCATTGGAACAATCCATATGTACTTAGGATCTAAAATGTTTGTAAGGTTTAAGAAAATGTAATTTATTAAGATATCTAACAAATTAGCTTTTGTCAAGGGTTTAAATGACTGAGTAATTAATTTTAGGTTTCTAATGTTAAGTCAAAAGGTACAAAACCAGGCATTTGGCATATGCTTGAGTCCCTGCTGGGGATGCCCACAACCCACATCAGAGCATCAGCTCCCCTGTGTCTGATTCAGCTTCCTGATAATGCTCACCCTTGATGGCAACAGATAATGGCCCAAGGACATTGGTCCCTACTACCAATGTGGGAGATCCAGATGGTGTTTCAGGCTCCTGACCTTGTCTAGTTCCAGCCCTGGCTGTTGCAGGTATTTGGGGGATAAACCAAAGGATGGAAGATCTCCTTCTCCCTCTCCCTCTTCTCCCTCTTCTCCCTCTTCTCCCTCTCTCTCTCCCTCTCCAATAAAATGAAAAATAAAATTGTAAAGGTACAAATAGTATTAGAAAGCTTCAAAGAACTTAAGAATCACTATCTTTAGAAATTGATTTATTCTTTTCTTAGAGAGATTTAAGAATATGAGAAGGATTTTCCTGTTAGAGAAACTTGAAGGACTTAAAAAAAATAAATGTGTGCAATTGATCAAAGCAATGTACAATATTTAAAGAAGGTTTGTTAAACTAAATTTGTAACTGCAGTTATTTGATGAAGGGAAGTTGGTACATTAAAGTTGAGGTAGAGAGACAATAATCAAAGGCTCACTTGAAAATGACTGTTAAATTTACTAGATCTGTAATTAGAATAGAATTTCTAATTTGTTTCATGTCTGCTAGGTTAGGCACTATTCTGGGGTAGTGTTAGGAATACTGTCATGAATAAAACAAGGGTGAAAACTGATCTTAATCAGGAAAATATACATGAAACCTAAGAGCTATAGGGAAGAACTAAGTAATTAAATGTTTGGCTTGACTCCACTGGATATTTATGTTAAAACAAATTAGTCATAAACAGTTTCTTCATTTGACAAAATTTCCCCTAAGGGACACCAAAAAATACACATTGATAAACTTCTCTCCATTCATTTTTGTATCACCAGTGTCTAGTTCACACACAAGGGGGCTTCAAGTTGTGTGTGGGAAAATGTAATTAAAAGATAATGTGAATGTTCCATGAACTTGCAAGGCCTCTTTATACCACTCTCAGAGATTACACATGCTTGAGTGCTGAATCTGCTCCTGTGTTGTCTGGATTTTTTTTATATATCACTCCTAAGAAACCCAAGTTATCCAAGATTTTTCTTTTTTTTAAGATTTATTTTTATTTATTTGAAAAGCAGAGTTAGAGAGAGGTAGAGACAGAGAGAGAGTTCTTCCATCCACTGGTTTATTTCCGAAATGGCTGCAAAGACCAAGGCTGGGCCAGGAGCCAGGAGCTTCATCTGGGTCTCCCACGTGGGTGCAGGAGCCCAAGCATTTGGGTCACCCTCTGCAGCTTTTTCAGGTGCATTAGCAAGAAGGTGGATTGGAAGTGGAGCAGGCGGGACACAAACCAGTGACCATATCGGATGCCAGTGCAGGCCAGGGCTTTAACCCACTGTGCCACAGTATCGGCCTCTCTCTTCTTTTTCTTTTTTCTTTTCTTTTACTTTCTTTTCTTCTTTCTTTCTTTCTTTCTTTCTTTCTTTCTTTCTTTCTCTCTTATTTGCTCAAAAGTCATAGTTACAGACAGAGATGGAAAGACAGAGAAAAAGAGAGAGAGAGAGAGAGAGAATCTTCCATCCACTAGTTCACTCCCCAAATGGCCGAAACAGCCAGGGCTAGATCAGGCCAAAGCCAGGAGCCAGGAGTTTTTGTCCAGGTTTCTCCCATAGGTTTCAGGGGCCCAAACATGGGCCATCTTACCCTACTCTTCCAGGCCATTTGCAGGGAGCTGGATTGGAAGTGGAGCAGCCTGACTCCAACAGGTGCCCGTATGGGATGCTAGCATCGCAGACAGCTGCTTTACCCACTATGCCATAATATCAGTCCCAAAGTGTTCATCTTAAAATGCAATGTTGAGGCCAGCATTATGGGTTAAGCCATCACCAACAATGCCAAGATCTCACATGGGTGCTGGTTCAATTCCTAGCTGTTCCATTTCCAATCCAGATTCTTGATAATGACCTGAGAAAGCAGTAGAAGATGGCCCAAATGTTTGGGCCCCAGCCACCCATGTGGGAGACCTGAATGAAACTCCTGGCCCCTGGCTTCGGACTGGCCCTGGCTACTGCAGCCATCTGAGAAGTGAGCCAGTAGATAGAAGATTTCTACCTTTCCTTCTCTCTCTTTAACTCTGCCTTTCAAATAAATAAATATTTTTTTTAAAATGCAATGTCTCCAAAGCTAAGGATTAAATAAATAAATCAGAGGCTATTTCATAAAGTTCATGAAAACAGGGTTAAAAGATGTTTATTATGGTGCAAAACCTTTGAAATCTATGCATAGCTTTTTCATAATACATGTGTTCCATGAAGTTTTTAAAGACCCCTCATATTTACATCTTTGGATAATTCAATGAGGTTGTGTTTCTCCTAACACTTGAGTTAAGGGATAAACTTTCTGATGGAGGGAAGAAAGAAAAATCACTTTGGAAATGGAAATATTTATGCAGAAAAGAGAAATCTCTGGATTGGGGACCTATTAAAATGCAGGGCTGGATGTCCTTGGGGCAAGTGGAAGTTTATGGAATTGGGTGGAGCATATGGAAAGAGAGGTGGGAAAATCGAAAACAGCCTCTACACAGGACAGAGAAAGAGCCTCTATTTTCATTGTCTAGGTGATCATCAGAAGTTAAAACCCCTTTGGGAGGGGGCATTTGGCCTAGTGGTCAACATGCCAATGGCCTGTGTTAGTGTGACTGGGTTTTGATGCCTGCCTACAGACAGCTCCTCACTACAGCTTTCCACCAAAGCCGCCCTGGGATACAGCAGTGATGGTTCTAGTGATTGGCTTCCTGCCACCCACATGGGAAACTTTGGTTGAGCTCCTGCCTCCCAGCTTCTGCTCCAGCCCAGTCCTGGCCATTGTATGAACCAGTCAATGGGAGCTCATTCTCCCTGAATCTCTCTCTCTCTCTCTCTCTCTCTCTCTCTCTCATAAACTTTTGAGAAACAAATATAATTACTTTGTTAAAATGTTCCATTTGGGTAATTTGGGTAAAGAAAGCTATTTGTAAAATTATCTGGAAACTCAAATGAGTGCAGTTTCCATGAGAAAACGTTTCTCCATTCTAAACAGTCCACTTGCAACCAGCTTTTTGAAACTTAACCTATTAGTAAAGGAACTAAGAAAATCACACACAAGGTACTCCCAGCAAAATATAACTCCTGCCATACTCCAGCCATGACCCCAATTTCCAAGGGCTAGCTGGAAGCTAAGAACTCATTGAATTTTGCAACCCATATCCATTTTATTAGTCACCCTTATCCTAGCAGTCACAATTCATAGACTGTCAAACCGTAAGCAAAGCTGCTGGCCTCTGTGGCAGGATGACTCTGAGGACTGTTGCCAACTGCAAAGCCACAGGGAACAAGCCGAGGGCAGGTGGATGATCTAGGGGCAGAATTACATGGTTGTTAACTCAGGCTCCAGGGTGTGAAAGTCCCAGGCAGATTATCTAAGTCTCTGCACCTCCATTTCTCTGTGAAATGGGGATTATAATATTGTCTCCCTCCTGGCATTTCTGAGGGGTTTAAATGAGATAACACATGTACAATAACACCACACTCAGCTCTACGCTTAATAAAAGACATCAAGTGAACTAAGAGAAAAATTCTAGGTATCTTCTGCTTCCAGTGTGCATAAATGTAAACAGGACTTAAACTAAGAACTATCCCAATTCCTATTCAAATTCTCAAGATTATGAAATGAATTACAGGCTCGTAAGCGCTGTTCTAATTGCTAACCAGGATTTGCCTTTAATTTGACCCGTGAAAACTTCATTGCAAAAGGAGTTACTGCAGAGTTACAAAGAAAAAGTCCAATGCTCTAAATGATGGATTTTAATACAATGCATGCTTTTTCAAACATTCAGTTCCATTACTGAAACAAAATGCAACTGACAATAATTCCTGGAGAAAATGATTTTTCTAAATAGATCCATATAAACCAGGCTGAGTTATGAAGGGGAAAATGAGTTTAATAATATAGTATTAGGTTGAGTAGCATCCAGGAAAGGTGTACTGTAAAAACCGCCTTGAATATTAATGGACTTTTGGTAACTTTGGTGTTGTAAATACTTGTATTATAGTGAGGTAGACAGTTTAAAAAAAAACTCCATTCGACAGGCTTAAAATTTTGCAATAATATTTACGAAAATGATAACATTATGAAAGAATGAAATCTGATGAATGCTCGACTTTGTACAACTCGAATATAAACTTTAAAAATATTAGAAATTATAACATTTGAGTGCATATAACGTTTTGTACATTAAGATGAATTGCATGCTGTCCACTTCCTCTTTGCACTTTCAGTCACCTTAAATAAACAAATATATACAGCCTTAACAGAACAACAGTGCATCCAAAGCAAATGTGCATTTTAAATTATTTCTCCTGGCCAAGTATTTTTTTTTTACTTAGCATTTTATATTAGCATTTATTCTCATTCCCACTATTTCTTTGACAGTTTGTAGTTCTCTGAACCAAGCAAGCAACAGGTTTAGATCAGGAGAGAGCAAAACCACTTAGGAGAAACCAAAACTTTTTTTTTTAATGGTTGATACAAGTTCCCTGGTTGAAACCATTTCATGGTCAAAGATGAGGAGGAAGCTGGCTCTTCAAAGGGCCTACTCTTGGTCCCTGTTGGAGAACACCACGGTGCAGGCTGGGGAAGTCCAGGTGCATGAATGCCCGGGAATGGATGCTTTGCTTTTGCTGTGTGCCTTCTCCCGCTTCCTTCCAGAAGATGAATCCCGCCCTTGCCTCCGTCCTCACTGCCCTTTCCCCATCTCCCACCCCAAGCTCAATGCAACACTTGGCTCTTTTCACAGCTTCTCATTACTAAGTTTTAACAACATTGCCTAACTGGTAATTACAAACTGAAACAATTCTTTTGCGGGAGCCCTGGGCTATTGATGGCTGGTAATCTTTCAGGAATGTCAGAGAGAGGGGAGGGAACACGGATTTTAAAGAAACTTCAGAGACTGGCCTCGTGTCCCCTTTCATCCTCCCCCCCTACTCCCGCCCTGTCCCCTCTCTCCCACCCTCTCCTCTGCTGAGGTGGCCCATCCACTTCTTGGGTCCCATTCCCACCTCCCTCCCCTTTACTTCTTGCTTTAATTACACAGTTCCCTACTCCTAACTCTTAAAAAGGGGGTGGGGGAATCATCTTCCCCCTAGAAAGGGATGTCTGAATTGTAAATTCTGCTTAAGGAAACCAATTGGAAACAGACATCACAAAGGGCTTTGGGGTGGGCTACCTCTGGCCTGGGCTACTGTCTGCACTTCTGTGTCAGCCCCGGTCAGAGGCAGGCCTTGTGGTTTCTCATTATCCTTGGGGGTGGGGGGGTCCATATGGACTAATTCTTGTCATTCCAGCCATACCAGATCCCTTTAGCCCTCCAGAGAAAGCAACAGTAACGGCGTCAGGCTGGAGCCGTCAGCAGTGAGCAGGAGGTGGCCAGGGGCAAGGACTCTGGCAGAAGCCCACCTCTCTGGAGGCAGGACACTTCCTGGTTCTCCCATTCCTGTTGCCAATCCCCCTTTCTAACACTCTTCTTGGGGAGGTCACACAACATGGACTGTGACATGGCCAGAAAGACCCCCACCTTCTTCACCCACGTAGACCACAAGCAAGCCAAGGTGGGCCAAGGTGATTCTTCCTCTTGCACTGTTTCTCTTTTACAACTCGGAATTTTCAATCCACGGAGAAGCTGAGAAACAGGTCTGGGTCTCCCCACCCCCACTCCCTCACCTCCTCTCAAAACCTGGGAGACACACAAGGTTATCCAAAGCCATAGTGATAATCATCGTCGTCGTCATCCTTGACTTGCTTTTCCGGGCTGGCCAGGCAAGGTGTGAAAATCCGTCTCTCCTTGGGCTAGCAGGTGGAAGGTGTAGGGCAGGCTGGGCTCCCACCTCTCCCACCGCGTTCTCCCGGCCAGGCCGCCCCGCCCTCCCCCAGGCCAGCTTCCTCCTCCGCCTCTCTGCGGTCGGTCGTCCCCTGCGGTCCCGAACTAGGCGACGCGACAGGCACCGCTACCTGCAGCCGCACGACTCCACCACCATGTCCTCATACTGCTTGTAGACCACATTGTTGCCCGCGTCAATGTACAGGATGCTGATGGGAGTCAATTTGGTGGGCACGCAGCAGCTGGGAGGGGTGGAGCCGGGGTCCATGGAGTTCATCAGTGTCTGGATGATGGCGTGGTTGGTGGGCTCCAGGTGCGAGCGCAGCGGGAAGTCGCACACGCCCTCGCAGTGATAGGCCTCGTACTCTAGGGGCGCGATAATCCAGTCGTCCCAGCCCAGCTCCTTGAAGTTCACGTGCAGGGGCTTCTTGCTGCAGCGCAGCCTCGACTTCTTGCCGTGGCGCTTGCCGTGGCGGCTGGCGAAGGCCGTGCGTCGCCGCCGCCGGCCGGGCGAGGACAGCCAAGGCCCGGCGTCCGGGGCGCCCGACGGCGGCGGCCAGGAGCCCTCCGCGCCCGCCCCGGGTCCCGCAGCCTCGGCGGAGCCCAGCTGCTCGCGCATCTCGGCGAACAGGTTCTTGCGCTGCGATCTGGTGAAAACGACGAGCAGGGCGCGCTCCTGGGGGGATCGCACCCTCCGGCCGAAGCCCAGACTCCGCAGGTCCGGGGGCGGCGGCGGCGGCTGCTGGGATCCCCGCGCGCGCGCCTCGACCTCCGCGGCGTCTGCCTCGCCCCACGCGGCCCGCAGCTCCAAGCACAGCTGCTTCCAGGGCTGGTGGCGCAGGCCCTGCCACACGTCGAAGACTTCCCAGCCGGCTGGGGGCGCCCCCTGCGGGTCCAGGGTCCGCTCGTCCAGCAGCAGGGACGAAAGGCAGGAGAAGAGCTGCACGTGGAGCTGCCCGGCCGGCGGCCCCCAGGGCGTTGCAGGCGCCTGGCGAAAGAGCCGCAGCTCCGCGCCCACCAGCTCCTCTTTGTCTGAGAGCGTGGACACATCAAACAAATACTTCTGTCTCCGGAGAGGAGTGTGCGAGAGATCGTCTGCGAGATAAAAAATAATTACAGTCAGTTTCACTTAAGGGGGAGATCAGCCCGGTGCTTTTCGGCCGCCCCCAGGAGGAAAAGGGCGGGGAGGGGGCAGGCCGGCCGGGTAGTCCAGCTCAGGTGGCCTGGGGCCTGACCACCCTCTGCTCCTCGCCGGCCAGTGCGCCGCGCGGCGCGGCGCGGCTCGGGGAGGGGGCGCACCGAGGCGGGCGCCCTCCTCCGGGTCAGCTCCAGACTCCCAGAGCGGAAATCGGTGGCTGCAGGCGGGGCGGCGGCGGGGGTGCTCTCCCGGGTTTCTTCCGAGAGACTGCGTAACCACTAATGTGCCCTTTGTGGTCGCGAGCCTGGGCCGCGCTTCCCTCAGAGCTCCCGTCGGCTGGCTCCTTCATCAGTCACGTCTCAAATGTCACCTCCTCTGAGAGGCCATCCCCGACCACCCCGATATAAAGTGGCCTCCCTCGGCCGCTATCAGGGGACCCTGGCTTATTATCTTCCCGACACTTAGGATTATCTACAGTTACCTCGTTTATAATTGTCTCCCTAGTGGCCCGTCTTTCCCAGCCACACTGCCCGCCCCTCCACCAGTCCACGGACGCTGAGACGATGTCATGTCCATCCGGCTCGCCTCAGCACCTAGAGCGGGGCCAGACCTGGACTGCACGCTGGCCAGTCAGCGAGAAGCTTCTGCGGTAGCCATTCTCATGGCTGCCCTTTGGAACCATCTGGAGAACTTAACTACCTCTGTTTTCTGCCAATTGAATCAAAATCTAAGGACAGGGCCTGAGCGTGAGATTTTTGTTTGTTGTTGGTTGAGGTTCTTTGGTTTGTTTGTTTGCTAAGCTCCAAAATGATTTTAAGGTGCAGCCCTACTTACAATCCACTGGTAGGGGGTAAACACTGCTGCCCATTGGGCAGTTTTGCTGAGTCTTTAAGGCTCAAAATGAGGCAGAAGGAAGGAAAAGTTACTATGCGATTTCTCTCCTTAACCGCTTTGTTTCCATTCAGCAATCATTTAACAACAAACAATGGAGCAATGAGACTTTGAAAAATACCAGGGGTGAGGGAGCAAATGAACCAGCACACACACTAGGCATCCATGCGCTGAGAAGATCCTGCAGTCCATGCAAACTAGATGTATTTGGAAGGGAAAACACACCATAGACACTTACACACAACTTACACGCACGCGGGCACACACACACACACACACACACACGGAATGACATCCACCACCTCCGCCTTCCTCCACCACTACATCAGAAATTCTCTTGCTTTGCAACCAATCCTGACTGTAATTTCCTTTTATTGCAAGTGAGAAAAAGAAAGCAGAGATACATATGAGGTAGCAGGCTTTTTAAAACCCAACGCCAATTGTTCAGGAGCAAGGTAAACCTGGACTACTTTTTTTCTGACACATTTGTGCATGAAACCAACCCCACTTCGGTGTGCAAGGCGGAAAGCTAACCAGATTTTCCTGGGCTGCCTTCCCATAAAATATTTACAACCCAGCAAATACAAAAATCCCCAAAGCCCCCCAGCTTTCCCCAGAAGCTAGTAAAGTTTGGGTCGATTTCAATAGTAAAAGTGTCATTGAGTGCCGTCCGACCCTCCCTGGCTACCCAGATGCAGCCCAGGGGCACTGGCTCTGGAGCCCCAGCCACACCCAGTCGGCTCTTCAGGCTGACCGCTGACCGCAGGGCCGGCTGCCTCCCTCTAACACACATGCCCCGACCTGAGACGGAGCTGTGGGAAGGGTTAGAGAGGTGAAAAGGGAAAAGCTGCTGCAGGCAGTTGATTTATGGAAGCCAAGCCCTTCAAAACGACCAGGGTCATGTTAAAATCAGGAGGGATTCAGAACACTTCTTCTCCTTCTTGAAACTAACCTGTGTCCGACAATGCCCAGCCACCACCCAGATCTGGGGACCTGTCTCCTTAGGCTTCACCTCCCTGCCTCTCTCCCCAAACCCTGGATGTGATGAGACGCACACAGCTATGGCATTTGCTGCACTACTAGCTGAATGTTGTGATGGCTGATGTGTTTCTAATCTTTGTCCACATGCACAGAACAGCTTTGGAAGGTGGGTACTTTTTGCAGGTATTATTCCCATTTTTGCAGATGGGAAAAGCAAACCTTGGAGAAATGAAGTCGTTGCCCAAGTTAGACAGGTAGTAAGTACTGAGGCGGAGATTCATGCTTAGGTCTGTTTAATTCTGGGGTTGAAGCATGTAGACTGTAAGTTCCATTCCCTCTTCACTGTAGTCCACGTACAGGGATCTGCATGCAAGTAAGAGTGGCCAGGGTGGGGGACCCAGTCCAAACTGTATTTGCAGGGATTACTAGAAATAAAAGCTAGGCACCCTTAGAAACTATTTCTGCTAACATAACTCTTGGAGAACATTGGGCAGGTGTACAGAATAATGATTGAAGCATTTGTCTCTCATGCAACATGGTTAGATCAGCCCTCTTTTGTTTTCATTCTTTACTGTCATTGTTAAGTGTGGGTTAGTAAGTGCTTAGTCTGCACAGCTGAGTCAAAATTGAGGCACACGTCTGTAGAAAGAGGCCTCTATTGATTCTGCAACCTTGGGATTTCTGGCGATCTTTCTAGCAAGATCAGCCCACTCTTACCCTCCCCAGGTCTCTGGGCAGGAGGGCACATGGAGCTTTGGTTTCCATCCTGCTCCTTTCTCTTCCCACAGAAGTTGCATCTCAATCTCTCCAGCGGCTTCATCTGCATGCATATGGATACCCTAACCCTAGATCCAAGCTTCCCAGGCACCTGTAGTTGCGTATGTCACTGGTGTGATCCTCTCTTGGGAGGATAGGCCCAATGGAGAAATAGTCCAGGCCCTGGAAGTGAGTTCAAGGTTATTTAAGCAAGAAATTATGTGGCCCAAGTACCTAGAGCTTGGTCTAGAATAGAGGATTCTCAAAGCCACTACATTTGCAGTGGTCCCTCAACATACAGCATCAGTAAGAACTGGTTAGAGACACAAATCCTCTCGGGCCCCACAAGTTTGTGTGGAGTTCAGAATTTGCCTTACTCATAAGTGCCCAAGTGAGGCTGATTCTGCTGATGCAAGGAATTACGCTGTGAGAACTCGTCTAGGTGGGCATGGCACCTAGGCTGTTTGGATTCTCCGCCATGCGGAAGGGTCTCCACTGGAGAAGAAACAACACAGGGCCCTCCAAAGCTCCAGGGTAGGTTCTGGTATAGTAATCAGCAGATCAAGTCACCATCTCCCTTAGCTCCATCCTGGCCCCACTGCCACCTCTGCATCTTTCTCTCCATTCAGCTAAATGTTCTCTCAATGGGTCTCCCAAACCCCTAATCCCTAAGCCAAGGGTTCAAGAGGGTGATGCTCTGTGCAGCTACCCTACAGAGCACATTCCCCACCATCCTGGACCTGCTCTGGAGCCAGGCATCACAGACACAAGCCCAGGGGAGGCCTTGCTCTGGGAAGTACGTACAGCACCATGCACTGTGACCCTGCAAGCATTTCATATGCTGAGCTGGCATCTCAGAGCCTGGCCCAGCTGCCAGGGACCACCTGTGTGCGGGAGCAGCCCTCCACACTGCCTCCCACCAGCCTCCTCCTCCATTCAGTCCTGTATTGATGAGACTTGAGTCATGCAGTGACCCTCACTCCCTCCCATTCCCTTGACTGGAAACATGCATTTTTCATTTCACACTCTGTAGCACTTTCTTACACCCTGGAAATGAATCCTGGGCTTTAGGCACAGGATTTCATTTAAATTGAAACTGATCAGTGAGACATTGGGGAACTGTTCATTTTGCTTTTAATTTGCATCAGCCTGGCTTGTTACAGCTCACACCCCAGTTCATTCGGTGCTTGCTGAGTGTTAGCAGTGTAAATCTTTCAAGTTACAATTGCTGGATTTGCTTAGCCTCCTTGCCTAGGAGGAGGGTAGAGATAGGAGGAGGAGGAGAGAAAGAGGATAAAGAAGCAACAAACTACTAGTTTGGAAAAGTAAAAGCATCTGTCCAGAGCCACAGTTTTTGGCTGGAGGAAACTAGAAAAGTAAACACCAGAATGAAAAGGGAAAGATGCCCATGACCACACCTAAAATCCAGGATGATGGCCTGAAGGGAAGGGCACGCAGGGCACGATTCTCCTCTCCATGCCCCTCACCCCATGTCTCCTGCTAGAGGCTGCCAGCCTGGAGATGGTTTCAGAAAACCTGGAACTTTGCTTGATTTGAGGTAAGAAGAGTCCTACACCACATTTTCCTAAGACATCCCTGGGACACATATGCACAGCTTGAGGTCCCTTTTGAGGGCCCACTTAGATTTTCTATCCCTTGCCAACCTGAGGGGCCACCAGCGGCTCTAGCTCTCCCAACCCTCAGACTCCAAGCTCTCAGACGCTTCTCTGCGTGCACACTGCTTGCGTCGTCCATCCTCAGTGACCCTGGGTGGCTCCTGGCCAGGTGTCTGACAGGCCCAGCCAACCTCCTTTAGCTACCTGGCCACACCTTCCACTCACTCCCTATGAAGGCACAGACCCCTGCTAGGCAACTGCTCAAAAAGCCCAGTAGACAGTGGGCTTTCATACTCCCCACCCCATGGCTAGGAAAACTTTGCAAGGAAAACTCCAGATGTCTTTGCATCTAAGCCACACACACACACACACACACACACACACACACACACCATTTTAGAGCCAGCAGCAGCATTGAGCACTTAATGGCATGAGGCACACGCTTAGAGCCTCTTTCCCTGAATCATCACAGCAAGTATCTGAGGTGGGTCTTACTGTTATACCCATTTATAACTAAGGAAACTGAGGCTCTGAGAGGTATGCGAACTTGCCCAATGAGTTGCAACCAGTAAGGGATGGGATGCAGAAGGTCCTAATTCCAGACCTGAGTCCTGATTGGGTAGTGGAGCAAGAGCGAGGCTACATGGTCTTATAGACATGTAACACTAGGTGGGCTGGACCCCTTCTTTGCCGGAAGGAAGACTTCCAAGCTCAGAATTCAAGGCTGGGTGTGCAATTATGTCTTCCCTAGGTATCTCAGCTTCCACACTCCCCACCAGGTTGGAAATAGAGCCAGTTGTATTTGGTGAGTAAAAATAAACCACCACCCTCTCACTCCTCCCAGGATAATTGGTATCCACGCTACTTACTGCTCCCCTGGGACACAGTGGTTTCCTGGCAAACTCCTGAGGATGCACCCCTCCAGAGCCAGGCCTTGTTGAGATCCCAGCCTTGTGGATTCCTGATGCATCTTGAAGCACTCTCGATAGAGTGTGCATTCAGGGACAACCCACACAGTTCACCTTTCCAGGGTGCTATGGCTTTATCCCAGTACATTTGCTTGACCAACCAGCACAGTAATTGTAATAGCAGACTCTGGTATGTCACTTATTGTGTGCTGGGCATGATCTAAATGCTTAACTTGTAATAACGCATTTAACCCCTCCCAAGCTACCCCTGAGAAGAGCATCACTATGACTGAAAATACAGGTTCAGAGTAACTTATGCAAGCCAGTAAGTGGCCAAGCTGGCAGCCACCACCCTAGATATCCCAGCCTTGACCTCTGTGCCTGATAGAAATCTTCAGAAGCTCTTTCCTTCTCAATTCCTGATCTCCAACAGTCATTATTTTTGAATCAGTAGAAGCGAAGGAATGTCAATAATTGAAATGTTGAAAGAGAATATATAAGGAAACTTAACTTTCTGGTCTGCAGAATAGAGATGATAATGCCAACTCACAGGGCACTGCGGGGAGGCAAGGAGAGGGGGAAAACTGCTGAAGATGTTATGCAAATGTTAGTTACCACTGACCACATGGAATGAGGATAGAAACTCAGAGTCGCAGAGGCATAAAACTGAATCCTGAGCTGTGACTTGGTGTCTGGGTGACCTTTGGTGGACAAGGTTACAGCATCTCTCCCAGCAGCCTCATGCACCAAATCTGTTAAGTGAGAGAACCAGTTTTATTTTGCTAGGTCATTGTGAAGATCAGAGTCAAGGCACAAGGGTAGCCAGTGTTGCTGTAACTACTTATATCCTGGGGGGAAGGAGGAGATGCACCTGTGTGACTCTTTTGAGGGGATATGGCCCATTTTTCTCAAGATATCCAGAGGTAAGTAGAGAGAAGTCACTGAGTAGTATGAGTAAAGAAAGAAGCAGGCACTTGGGGTTCCTCTTCATCTGAAGTCCAGCGAAGGTCAAGGCTTATGGGGGCCACAACCACACCCCTACCTCAGGGACCTTTCTCAGTCCTGTGATACTACATCAGCTACTGCTGGTATTTCTCACAATACCAGGTGAAGCTAGGACATCCACCCCAAATGTAGATTTTCTTCATCACAGAGCTTAGGGCCAGTGCTAGTAGGTGTGCTGGCTCAGGTCCCTCCTGGGCTGGACAGACACAGCTCTGAGACACCTGAGAGCCTTCCTAGCTCAGACCTCCCCTATGCCCTTTTGTGAGGCACCAACTAACCACAGAGCCTGCCTCAAGTGTGAGACAAGGAGCCAGTGTTTCCAATCTTCACCTGACAAAAGGTCATGCCTATGCTGGGAGTTGGGGTGGCTGCACCATGTGTCAGCTGCGAGGGTCCAGGGAGTGGGTCTGTCGGTGTACACGCCTTCTCGCCACACACGCACTGGCCCAGCTTCTCTCTGGGTCTCTGGCTTCCTCAGTATTTTCCCGAAGGCTTGCCCTACATTTCTCAGCTTGTTTTCTTCTTCCAAAAGCCGGAGGGGCCCAAGGGAAGTGCCCTTCTTCCCACGACAAGCAGCAGTCTGGTTAATCAAGTCTGGGTGTCCTGCCTGAATTTTGCATAGAAATCCCAAGGTCAGTGCCTAAGTTCAGGCTCAGCATGAAGCAAAAGGTTGAGGAAGGGAAGCCGGGCGGCAAAGGGAGCCTCGAATCTCACCGCACTGAAAACGTAACTGCGCTGGCCCCGAGCCTCGCGCAGTCTTCGACTGCAGTAAGCCAGCCCCAAGGGCACCCATTCTTGGCGGGTGCTGGGGACCAGCTACCAGTCCTCTCCCCTGAGCACTGAGTACAGCCAGCAGGAGTCTCCATTTTGTTCTTATAGGATGAAACGGATTCATTTGCAAAATAGTTTCCACGGACTTAATTGGAAAACCCTCATAGCTGAGCTGTCTTGAGTGGCAGGAGAGTCAGCGAGGAAAAACCAAATCAAGTACACTTTGCGAAGATTCACCCAGCCCCACCCTGGACACCTGGCCACAGAGGCTCAAATCTTAACCTGACCACACTGCAGATGAAAACCAAACCGAAGCTCAGAACGACCCCGAGGGCCAGACCCTTCCTCTTTGCTTTTCCGCGGAGCGCAAGCAGCCTGCGCATGGGCGTCGTCCGCAGGGACCCGGCTGATTTGCTGAGGGCGACCGTCCCTGCCCCGTTGACCAGTAGGATCCATCACACGGGACCCCGGAGTGGGATAAGAATTCGCAGTCGTGTAGCTGCCATCGGGGCTGGAACATGATCAGCCGCTTGTTTTGAGAACCTGGAGATTAAAAGTGGAAAAAAGTGCCCATTTTGTACGGTTTCCCCTCCCCAGCCAATTCTGAGGTCGCAGGTGGAGGCAGGGGTGGACCTGGGGTCGTGGATAGGGCTTTGGGCTCTTGGAGTCCAGGAGTCCAATGCAGGAGAAATGGCAGCGGCGTGTGCTGTTACCGCACCGGGTTGGGTCCCGCCTCTGCAGAACGGATCGCCGCCAGCCGGCTCCGCGGCGTCCACCTTGGTCTGACTTCGAAAGCAATGTGGCAAAATGAGATTCGTGGTGTGAGCGCTGGGCCATAGTCCAGTATCTCTTATGTGGAAGCAGCAGTCGGCTGGGAAGTGGGGCAGCGGGTGTTCCAACTTGCCTGGAAGTCAGGTTTCAGAGAGGGCGCACGGAACCCGGCGGTACTGAAGGACCGCCCCGCCCTCCACCGAAGCCGACCTGCCAAGCCGCCGCTGCGCCCGCCGTGGGTCCTTCTCCCGAAGCTTAGCCAGCACAGACTCGGGCCTGGGGCCAGCCCTTCTACTCTCTGGCACGCCCACTATCGGGTCCCTAAGCCTTGCCCCGCCCCCAGACGCGCGCGCTCCGCTAGGAACGCGGTCCCACGCAGCGCGCCTTGAGCCAGCTCCAGGCTTCTGCACCAGCTCTTGGCAAAACGCACCCAACCTTTGGGACCCCAGCAGGGCTAATGGCCTGTGCCAGAAGACCTAGAACGGCAACCCTGGAATCCGTTAGGCCTATAAGGGCTGTTTAATTCCTGTAAACAGGAGACACCATTTAGCTGGCATTGAACTTAAAAATAAACAGCCAGGGCATGGGGGCGGAGGGGGCGGCATGTACCAAGCAGCGGGGTGGTGCGGTGGATCCACCTTTCCGCTCTCCTCACCTCGACTGCCTCCTGATCCAGAAAGCGTCGTTTGGCCTGGGTTATTCAGTACCCGAGGGGTTGTCTAACCAATGCTCTTCACGTTACTTAAAAGTCCCCAGGGGTTTTGTTGCTTTGCTCTGAGTCCCTTGATGCCCGCAGCAGGCCAGGCAGGAAGCAAGAGTTCTACCGTAATCCTTTGCTACCCTCTTCCCTTACGCGTCCACCCCATTCCCTGCTCCCGCCAGCCGTCACCACGTGGAGGAGGTGCGCCAGAACCTCAGCGCCCGCTGAGAAAAGCAGGTTGCGCCAGGGCTTCGCTCCCGCCCCGCCGGCGCAGCGCCGGTGGACTCGCGGCTCCCCATCGCGCATCCCCTCTGATCGGAAGGCGGAGCTTTGAGGTCCAGATTGTTTGCGGGTGGGGGAGGGAGCCACCAGGCCTTTCGTGGTCTGTGGTTTGGGTGTTTTTTTTTCCTTAATGCGCAGAAACGATCCGGATGTTTGGGCATGTTTTTCCTATCCCCATCCCCCAGCTGCAGCAGGGCGCAAACTCCTGCGCGGAGGGAAGCGCTTAGTGTTCTCATTCTCCTCAGATTGGCCTGTTTGGCCAAGGAAGCTCTTTCACTTAGGATCCCAAACCCTGCTGCAGAAGACGTACATGCTTTTTTAGCTTCTTTCTTTTCCCTGTGAGGCAGCCCTTAAGGCCTTAGGGATAGGGATGACAATAACTGGTATTTAACAAGCCCTTGGGTAAGAGGTTAGTTTGTGGCCTTGAGCATGTCAATCATTCCAGCCAGAAAGGCAGAACATATTTCCAGTTTAAGGCTTCTCTCCCCGAAATCAGGGCTTTCCCTAGGACCTTCCGGTGCACACGGCCGGTGGCGGATCCTGAACCTGGACTTTGGCGCCAACTCCGCGCCTGTGTGCGCGCCGGAGCGCCGCCCATGCACACACTCGAACGCTTAGCAAGCCCTTTCCAAGGCTGTCCCTTCTTCCCGGGGAAATAAAGCCTAGATTGGAACCTTCTGCCCGGCTTCCTCGCTTGGCCGTCTGGTCTGAATTAGTGTTTTTATAAGGGACTCAAACAAATCGAATACAAGGTCACCAAATAATTAACAGTTGTGAATTCCCTCCGTCCCCATTAAAATACTTCCCTGCTTATATTTCATTTTCCGTTTGCCAACGACAACAGGGTCCAGGCAAGAGCGCTGCTGGGTTGATTGCACCACTCTGCGGCCAGGTCCACCCAGAAACCTGCTGTTTTGCATAAACATGATGTATCAGAGGAACTTCAATCGCGAGGGAACTGGGCAGCTCACCCCGCGCCCTGCCCCCCGCCGGCCTGTCCCCAGAGCCCTCCAGCCCTGCCCCTGATAATCACCACCCAGAAGGTAAACGGAGAAGCCCACAAACGACTAGGACAAACCAGCTCCAGTCATTTCTACCCGGCCAAGTCTTTGAAGGATGTCCCGATCTCGTTTTGGCTTTTATCTGTTCCTCCCTGCCTCCTTTCTGAGAGCGCTATTGTAACAGCAACAACAAAATTAGAATGCTCTTCTTGCAAGGGCATATGGAAATCTGCCGCACGGGAGTATTCCTAGACTCCTTTTGTGTCTTTCATCCTCGAGAATCTTTTTTCGCCCTTTTGTTGGAATGGTGTGAGGCTTCTCGCAGGAGCCGCAAGTCTAATCTCTCCCCCAATCCTCCTGCCATCCCTCAGCCGGGCTAAATTCATGGAAGTTCTAATTGTCTGCCTTTCCCAGGCCCCAAGGCTGGGGGTCCAGGGCCCCAGAACTGGCGGCCACTTAATGAGTGATTTCATGAGCTCACTGTAATTTCACTACATGCAACCTGAACCACTTGGGTCCGGTGACTGAGACCATACATGCATGCACACACTTCCTCATCATTCTGGATCTAACCAGCATTTTTAAAACGCACAATGAAGGCATCTGAAAAGACCAGAGATAAAGTGGATTGTTCCTCTGCTAAAATCAGTCTAGGAGGAAGGAAGACACAACAGATTCATACCCTGAAATCCAACTTTGCACTTGAACCCCTCACTGGCTCTTCGGAAACTACAGAGGTTATCAGACCAGGACAATCTCATGTTTCTTTCTGACTCTGCTTCTTACAGGACCCTTTAGAAATACCCTTACCCCTTACCTCACCTACATAACGCCCTAATGAAGAATGCTGGGTCTAGAATCTTATGTTTGTTTTACCTTCTCTCAGAGCTGTGTGACCTTGAGCAGTTTGCTTAACCTATCTTCTTTAAAAACAGGTGATTGTAGCACTTTCCCGAGTAATAGCAGTGAGAACGAAATAAGTCGTGTAGCAGATGTTAGCACAGTACATGGCTGACGGTTTTCTGTTCAGTAAATCTGGGTTATTATTATTGCCTCCTAGATGTCCACAGAGTAAGCCGAAAGGAGAGACGGATAAAGAAACGCGAGCCACAAGGGCTCCTCCTGGAGCGTGGGGAGAGGTGTGGAGGGGTGGGGTAGCACAGAGCGCGCTGCTCTTAGAGAACCAAGCGTTCTCCATGCATCTGGGGCAGAGTTTATCCTCTCTCTCTCTCTCTCTCTCTCTGGACCCTGGTCTTCAGGTGCGACCTTCGAGGCCCCAGTGTGAGCAAGCAAGGGCTGGTTACGAACACTGTACGTCCTTCGCTCGCGGCTCCGTCCCTTTTCTTGGCTCCTCCCCTTAAGGGACCCCTGCTGCTCAGAGCCAAGTCTGCCACCCTCCTTCGGCGATTTAAACATCCCCAAAGCAAGGCGCCCCTGTAGCCCAATGGGACCAGTCCTAGGCTGCTGGCCCCTGCTCTTTCCTCCTGGCTTCGGCTTCCGCGGGTTGGGGGAGGGGTTGTGCGGGGGGGGGGCGGTGCTTGGCGCAGCTAACGGCCCCCACGTGAGAGGGGCGGAAGTCCTGGCCAGGAGCTGGGGATGCGCGGCGAGCCGGTCCCTTCCATCACGGGAGACTAGACACCGTTTGATGTGTTATGACATGAGCCTTCAATTAGATCGCTGAGTTGAAACACTCCAATCAGGGGCCCGATGCTAAGCAAGCCCCGGAAGGTCCAGCCCGAGGTCACCGCCGGTGACACATCAAATCAAAATCAGTGAGAGGGAAAGTGAGGCTTTCCCTTTATCAAGCAGGGGCTGCAGCCAGCAACGTACCCCCTCCCCACACGGCTCCGCGCGCCCCTCCCTCCGGCCGCCCCGCACAGCTTTGCCCCAGCGCGGCGTGCCACCCGCCGCCCCGCCTTCGCAATGGGCGAGCTGCGGTTTTCCGCGTCTTCCTGGAACCTGGGGGGCGTATGGCAGACCTGGCCTTGGAGGCCGCGGTCCGGCTGCTCGCACCGCGTCTTCTCCCGCCCTGGACCGCGCGCAGCCCCAGCCCTCGACGGCATTCTGGGGTTGAAGCTGGGCGTCTGGATCTCGGTCCGGCCGGCCTGGAGACCCTGGCTCGAGAGCAGACACCCCCCACACACACACTCCGCCTCAGCCTGGGCGCGCAGCCACTCCCTCCTCTACCTCCGGCGCCCAGGGTCTCACAGAGCGGTGCCCCCAGAGGAAGGGCTGCAGGGTCGGCAAGGGTGACGCGAGCTCGAGACCTCTCCACCCCGCTGTCCGAGAGCCGCAGGCTTCCATAGACATCTCCCCAAAACCCGCAGGGTCCTTTGGCCCTGTGCCAGACTCACAGGGCACAGAGAACGAGTTAGGGGTGCCTGCTTGGGGGAGGGGCGGAGATTCCTGCCACTTCCCTACCGGGAATGGAAAATGAGTACCCACTGCCGGCCTGCCCGGGCCTCCGGGATTTCTTCCCTTGGGGAAAGGACTCTGGAACAGTTTGCTCTGAGCTTTCCGTAGCCTCTGCTCCGGCAAGGGGATAGAGGAGGCTGGCGATTAGCAGAAGCCTTGGTGGGAGGAAGCTCGACCTTAGCTGGAGGGGCAGGGAGTTGGCGAGCTGCACAGCAACCCCGACGCGGGGGGAACCAAGAAGCCACGTTTCTTTGCAAAGGTGACTCCCATGGCCCTAAAGTCATCACGGAATACCTGGCATTAATTCCGAGCCCCAACCTTTTGGCAGCTCATAACATGGTTGACCTGAGGCTGCAGCGGCCGTCCCAGCTTAGCCAGGACCCCCGCGCTCCTGGAAGGCCGCGGGAGGCAGAGACTAGGGGCTGGGGACCCAGGAGAGCCCGGGGCTGGGAGGCCGCTCCTTAGCGTGTTCTGCAAAGCTTCGCGAAACTGTAAGCGCTCCAGGCAAATGTGGTGGAGCACCTCTTGGGTTGCTGGCTGAGCCCACTTCCACTGGCCTACAAATGGAAGGCTGAGAACGGGTCCGGGTCGCTAGCGGAGCTAAGTGTAGGGAAAGCAGGCAGTGGGTAGCTGCGGGAATCTATCTCCAGCTGCCTTTCTGCTCCCTCCCCCTCTTGCCGGTCCTTTCCTACTTCCTTCACATTATTGTCGCTCCTTTCGAGGAACTGGGTTTTCTGACTCCTGCGGAGCCCTTTCCAACTTCGGAGACCGGCTTTCCTCGAGGGCACGGGCCACGCTCACACCAATGCTTTTGGCAAGAAGGGGCGCTGGGGTGTCCGCGCACGCCCACACAGGCACCAGCTCCGGGACCAGGGATGGGGCGAGCGGCAGAAGCGCTAAGAGTAGCGTTGCCTGGTTGAGGTGAATGGGCGCACCCACGCACGCTTGCGGATAAAGTGGCAACAAAACCCCAAACCTAACAGTCCCTGCCTCCGGCCCGCTCCGCCACTTGCTGCAGCTGCCGCTGCTAAAATGACTCGAGTTGCAGCCTCGGAGTCGCTGCGGTGGGGGGTGGGGGGTGGGAGGAAGAAAGAAAAGAGAAGAGAAAGGCCAAAGGGTGCTTGGCTGCCGCTGGGCTGCTGATCCCACACCTGGCACTCGGATTCGCGGAGAACCCGGCGGCAGCTGGACTAAGGCACAGCCCGACGCCGCTTGCGGACCCGCTCCTCGGAAGGCGGGACTCGCGGTGTGGGCTTTCTCCGCAGCGGACAGGCGCTCCCAGCTTCCCAAGGCCCACCCCTGGACCCGCCCTGTTCCCCCGGGCGGCTCAGACCTTGCACCCGGGATCCCGCGCAACCCCGGACCGCGAGGTGCGGCTTCCGTCAGTTCCCACCCTGACCCCTCTGGGGTCCTGGGCTTCTGCCTGCCGCCCCCTATGCTCCACACTTCCTCCACTAACTGCCAGACGAGCGGCCACCACGCAGCCTTCTGCAAAAGACGAGGGCAAGGAGAGAGAGCGAGAGCGAGCGGAGCGAGGAAGGGAGAGAGCAGACTGGAATAAAACCTGCAACTTACTCGGGCTTTAGTAAAACAATCCATAAAAAGAAAAGGGTAGGTGTGCAGAGCGGGAAGGGGATTCATAAACGCAGCCTGCAGCCCGAACGGCGCGAGGCCGCCGAGCCCCGGTGGGAGGGGTCTCCGTCTTTTTCACCACTTACCGAGTCCCCTGTCTACAAAGCTGGTGATCGTATTGGCAGACTTGGAAGACTGGAAAAAGCTGGCATTGATGCCCAGCTTCTCGGCGATGGAGTAAGTCCTGTAGATTGACAGCATGTACTCGTGGGGCACCACGCGCGGACCCCGGCCAGGCGGCTCCTGCGCCGGCCGCCGCTGGGGCTCATCCTCCGCCCGCGGCTCCTCGCGCTCCCGGGGCGTCCGGGCCGCCGAACTCTCTCGCGGCGCCCGCGGCATCTTCCCTTCCTTGCGGCCCCGCACGCCCTTGGTGGAGCCCAGCTCGGCGGATGACGACGAGGAGGAGATGGAAGCCTGCTGGAACCCGGGCAAATCCCAGAGGAAACTGATTAGGAAGACTGCCGAGAGCAGGACCCTGGGGGTGTCCATGGCGAGCGAGTGGCTGCGTCTCCCCGGGAGGCGGCGGCGGCGGCGGCGCAGGGCGCTAAGGGCTCGGAGCGGCTGGACAGCGGCCGGGGCCCGGCTCCTCGGGCAGACTCCGAGTGCGAGGAGCCGGGTCCCAGTCACACAAACCCCGGGCCTGCCACGCCCCCTCCCGCCCCTCGCCGGGAGGGGAGGGGAGGGGAGGGGAGGGGAGGGGAGGGGAGGGAGGGCAGAGCAGAGGAGGGAGGGTGGGAGGAGGAGAGGCCGGGCGGTGCGGGTCGGAGGTGTAGGGAGAGGGGCAGCGCAGAGCCGGTGTGGCGGGAGGGCGCAGCGCCCCCGCGGGACGCGTGCGGGGTTGCGGGCCCCGGAGCCGGCCGTCTCCAGCCTCGGGGGAGTCAGGGCCTGCTCGCCGCGCCGGGGTCCCCCCTCGCACCCCGGGGAGTCCCGGTCTCTCCACAGCCCCGTGCGGGCTCTCGCTCCTCGCTGGCCGCCTGCGGGAGCCCGCGGCCCGGGCGCAGGGAAAGCGGCGGCGGCGCCCCCCAGAGCCGGCCTGGCGCAGGCGCCTGGGCAGAGGGCTGCGCTGGCTCCGGGTGCTGGTACCGTCTCTCCGCGATCGCCAGCGCCAGGCCGGCCATTCGCTTCCCTTCAGGGGCCAGCCTGGAACCAGGGGAGCCTCCCCGGGCGCCGGGCGCAGGGCCCAGCTCGGAACGGCCCCATGCTCTCGGTAGGGGCACCGCTCCCCACAAAAGACAGGCGGTCTACACCCGACCCTCGAGGTCAGGCAAAGGCCACGAGACTCGAGTTTTGAAGGAGGCGGAAGGCTGGTGCGCTCGCCTGCAGGCCCCAGCCTCTCCGGGCGCCGGCTGTGGCCGCTGCTTTCCGCCAGGTTTGCTCGCGGGATCCTCCTCCCTCTCGCGGCCTGGCCCCCGGCTGCACAGCAGCCCCACTGCCCCTCTCTCCTCGCCTTCCCGCCTCCCCACGTCCCGGCTGCATTCCGACCCCCCCCCCCTTTCCCCAGCCCGCTCCTCTCCCACCGCTGGCTGCCTGGCCTCCCCCCTCCCTCTGCAGCCCTACCCCAATCTGTTTCTCTTCAGCCCGGCCTCGCCCCACCTCGAGCCTCCGCAGTCTCTCCCCAGACTCCGCGTGCCTGCCTTCCCCGCCCACTGCCGAGCGCAGTCCCGGGCCCCGCCGCAGCGAGACCCGCGGCCGAGTACGGCCGCTCGCTCCCGCCGTGGTGCGGCCCCTGCACTGCGGCGGGCAGGCGGGCTCCCCCCTGTAGAATGCCCTCCTTGAGGCGCCCCCACAACTCTGTGGGGTTAGCGTGACTTTTTGCACTGAAAAAAGTAAGACTCCGGGGAGGGGAGAAGTGACTTTTCCAAGGCCACTCACCGTGAGGTTTGGCAGCCTGAGACAGAACCAGGGCTCTGACCCGTAGCCCAGGGCTGTTCCCGCACGGCCCAGGGCACTCATTCCTGGCCACGCCTCTCGGCGGCTTGTCTTGCTTTTTTTCTTTTCCTAACGGTTTCACTTGGTCTCGGGAGATTGCCTCCTTCCCCACGCCGCCAGTTGTGTGCCTTCCCTGCCTCTCTAGTCCCCTCCCTCTCCGTCTGTGCTGGGGGGGGGGGGGACTGTTCACCTGACAGCCTACGGTGGGGGGAGGGGGATCGCTGCTTCCCTACCACACACCCCCACCCCTTAAACTTCCTTCAGATCTGCACACGGGCCTCCCCCAGGTGGTGACAGACACCCACAGAAAGTCTGGGTGTCAGACAAGGTTACCAATATATTTCATTTTACCTTCGCAGCGATTACCTGGACAGTGCTGTGTTACCCCTGTTTTACAGATACTGAAACTGAGGCCTAGGGTCACACTGCTCCAATCTAGCCTCTGACCCACTGGGCACTGAGCTTGGATACTCCTTCGATCTCCCTGGGTATCCCATTGGGACCATTTTGCTGGCCTACTTACCTACCCACCGGGCTTTGGTTGGGGGATTGTCAAGTCCTGAGCCCTCACCCTTGAAGGTGTTTTACTGTAACATTTTCTTTCTTCCTTTCTCCATGCTTGAAAATTGTTATCATTGACTAAAGGAAAATAGAAAGAAAAAACTGTTTCTCACATTGGTGCCACTACAACAAATCAAAATGGTTTTTTGCCTATATGGGTTCCCTTACATTCTTTCTTTAATATTTGTGCACCTGCTTTTTCATATTACAGCAATCCAGGGGTAGATGCTATGTTGTGCTCTCCTCTTGCCACTTAACATGGTGCTACCAAACTCATTGCCTTCAACCTCTCTCCTCTGAATCCCTCCCCCCCACCCCAGGTCTCTACTCCTCTGCTGTCCACCTGCAAGGCCAAAGACCCCACACTCTGCGCCCCTCCCACCAAGCACATCTCTCCTTCTGCCCACCTGCCGCCACTGGGGGGCACGTGGTCTGGGTCGGCCTGTACTGCATCTTGCTGTGCACGTTTGTAACCCAAAAAACTGTCCCAAAGAGGCTTCCTCCCTGAGCTGTGTCTCCAATCCCTTCCCTTGGGGAAATGAACACTTGTGGCTCATGTTATCGGTCTTTACATTTTATCAGTGCGTGTCTGGCTAATGATGATCCATGGTTTCGGACCCTCCATCCAGCAAGTGTGTTTCCTGCCTACCCCCAGCAGCACTGCTTGTTCTTGTGTTCTCCACAGCATGTTATCTGCTGCAAGTTATCAGCAAACAGGAAAGAAAGGGATGAGCTTAGTCCCTGTGTCTTGGACCTCTCTGCACACTTACACAGTCACCTGGAACAGCAAAGGACCATGGGACACGGACCACCAAGGATGTGGCCTGTTGTCTGTCAGGCCCATCCTGGGGCTGCTCTCATCCTCCCTCCTTGCTACCCGCCGCAGATCCATGCAGAAAAGTTCTGGCTGCTCTGTCATCGTGTCACACTTGAGGAAATTAGAGGCAAAACTCAATGGAAGGGGCCCAAGGTGCCTTCTCAAACTTGACAGAAATGTAACAGGGCTAAAAGCAGGGACTTGGACTCCCAATGCTCCCAACTCTATGTTAAAACAACATCAGATTGCAACATGACAATGATCCACAGTAGTGTATAAAGCCCAATGTATGTGCTCCAGATTAGAGTCCAGTCCAATCTTAAAAGGACCAAACCAAGGTCTTTGCTGTGTGTGTTGTAAAACTAATGATACCAAGAGTAAACAGGCTGAAGTTCGTTTTCAGGTCTTCATACAAGATTCAGAGTCTTTGAAGTGATGCTGCAGAATTTTAACATTTCCAGCTAGCCTCAGATTCCCTAGTAATTTCCGTAGCAGTTTCTTCTACGAGGAACATTTAAAAGGCGTGCAACTTGCTTGAGATGAGCTGAGAAGTGCTGGGGTATGCACCGTTAGCAATTTGACCGTAGCTTTCTTTTCCTGGAGATTTCCCACTCTCCCAAGTAGGTGCAAGTACAAACTGTGCAGGATGGTATCTCCTGCCCCCCTGTGGATGAACAGGGAATTACCTGTGGAGAACCAAAATAATGCCGGACCAGGAAAGTTCAACATGGTTTTCAAAGTTGAGCAATGGATATTGACATCTGTTAAAGTAAATTTAATGAGCTGGAGAGCCATCCTAAAGTGTATAGCATTTGGCAACAAAACACTCTGAATGAGAGATCTTCTTGTCCAGAGATACAAAGCCAAAAGCAAATAGAACTGCCTTAAATCTGAGTTGTTACTGTTTTAAGTTACTATTTTTTCTTTTCTTTTAAAAATATTTATTTTATTTTGAAAGAAAGAGTACATAGAGAGAGTGGAGGAGACACACACATGTGCACGTGCATGCACACACACACACACACACACACACACTTCCTATTGCTAGTTCACTCCTCAGATGCCCACAATGGCCAGGTCTGGACCAGGCCAAAGCCAGGATCCAGAAGATTGATCTCGGTCTCCCACATAGGTGGCAGGACTCCAAACACTTGGGCCATCTTCTGCTGCTTTTCTCAAGCAGTTAACCGGGAGCTGGAATGGAAGTGGAGCAGCCGGGACACGAATCAAGACCCATATAGGATGCTGGCATCGCAGGTGGCAGCTTTGCTTGCCAAGCCACAATGCCAGCTTCTAAATTGCTATTTTATATTATTTGCTCAGGCAGAGAAGATTCTCTTAAATAATAGAGTTTTTGTCTCTTACCTTTAATTATTCATTAATGTGTCCCTTGAAAGGCAAGTTCTATAAAAGTGATTGAGTGTGATGCAATTTCATGGTGGACCCTATCCACAGGTGCATACATCCTAGAAAGATCTCAGTGCTTGAAGATTTGCACAGATGAAACCACTTCTTTAGTTTAAGGTGTTTTGTCTCCATCAGGTCCTATTTAACATGCAAACACTATCTAGTAGGATTCCTATTCATATTTTCCTATTACCATACCATTCTGCATAAACCAATACATTGATATGATTAGTTAGCTGTCCCAAAGGAAATGAGATCGAAAACTGGTAGGTTTTGATTACAAGAAGGATAATAACAAAAAGGACTAGGGACACGGATGAAAATTCTGTTCCTTTGTAGGGAAATTGTGGAGCTCAGGTTGCCCAGTCTTCCTTCCTTCCTTCCTTGGTCCTGCTCATATCTGTTGTTGACACTTTCACACAGTTTCACCTGCAGAAAGGGTCCTTCAAAAAAATGAAAGCTGGGCCAGCACTGTGGCATAGCAGGTAAAGGCACCGCCTGCAGTGCCAGCATCCCATATGGGCACTGGTTCATGTCCCGGCTGCTCCACTTCCAATCCAGCTCTCTGCTATGGCCTGGGAAAGCAGTAGAGGATGGCCCAAGTCCTTGGGCCCCTGCACCCGCGTGGGAGACCTGGATAGAAGTTTCTGGCTCCTGGTTTCAGATGGGCGCAGCTCCGGCCCTTGCAGCCAATCGGGGAGTGATCCAGTGGATGAAGACTCTCTCTCTCTCTCTCTCTCCTCTCTCTGTGTAACTCTGCCTTTCAAATAAATAAATAAATATTTTTTTAAAATGAAAGCTGTTAGCTTAGAGTACTGGCAGTGCTCTCCAAAGCACGGTCCAGAGTGAAAGTGTGGGACATTCAACATCAGGAGAAAATAGGAAGGCTCTGTTTGTTTCAGGGAAGTGGAGGAAGAGGAGAGAAGCAAAGAAATGACCTGGAAGGGCATATCTAAAGTAACACCTCTTCTTCTTAACTCATACTGGAAGTTATCCCAATTTACATTGAGATCCAGCATTCGTTTTCTTTCATTTGTTTCTTTGGCAGAATGATTGACAGAGACATTGAATGAAAGGAATGAAGACCTGTGCCAGATGACATTAGTGCTCTTGACCTCTCTGGGACTTGATTACTCAATTCTGTCAGCAGAGCAGCGTCCCAGCTCCATGCTTGGCCCCAGGCCTGCTACCACTGTGACAGCTGTGAGACCGGTGGGGAATTAGAGATTTGCCAACCTTATCAGTTCCGTTGCAGGGCACATGGATGCCCAGCCAGGCTGAGGTTTGCCAACACAACACCAGTGGCTCTCAAAGTGATCAGCAGCATCACATTACAAATGCACCTTCTTGGGCCTCACCTCCAGTCTGCGGAGTCAGACCCTCTGGGGCTGAGATCCTGCAATCTGTGTGTTAACAGCACCAGAGAGGTGCTGATGCCAGAGAACCTTGGAGATGCAGTGGCCTATACCATGAAGTAGGGGCATGATACCTGCCAAGGACTTGGAGAAATGCTTTGATTTTTAAGGGCAGGCTGCAAAGGCAATGCATAGTACGCAGTTTTATTTTCAAATGAATGATTCTCATTCCTAGCAAGCAAATAATTTTCGTTCTCCATGTCAGCCAGGTGTATTTAATTGCCTACAGCTATACTAAGCCAAATATGGCCAATCTGGCATGTCTCTAAAACCCAGTGGACACAGGCTGCTTAGAACCAGAGAGGGAGCCAGGAACGGACCGGGAATGTAGTGGAATGTAGGCATCTTCCTATCTAGTACTGAAGACAAAGAAGGGACTCAAGGTCCCAGCACTGCCACTCTCTGGCTCGCTGCACTCAGAATCTCCTGACTTCAGCATTTTCCACCCCAAATGGAGATGACAATATGTCCCTACAGGTTTTCTGTGGTGATATACAACAACATGTGTTAATTTTTAATCACAGATATTAGCAAGTATTTAGACTTTTAGATAGCACACAAATTCTCTGTTAATTGTAGTAGTTTTCACTCTTTAATCTGCTGTTTTGGAATTAGATTTAAAACAATTTAATTAGCTTTCATATTCTCTTAAGAATTCCTTTTTTTTAAAGTAGCTTCTCTAAAAAGGCTGAGTTTGTTTGACACAGCAAGATTTTTACTGTATTTCACTGTAAATGTGTGGCTACACTTTTCTTCTGTAATGATTCGATGTGTTTCATGTTTGTCCAAATATTCTAGATTGAAAACACATTGCAGTTTGCTAATAGGTATTGGGATACTTAAATTGAGCAGTGCTTTCTCAAATGAGCATATAGGATGCTTATGAGAGTAAAGATGAAATACTAGGAATGATTTGATTCTTACCAAATCATGCATACAAAATTACAATTATATAGGAAATTGTCTTTCCTGTTTAGGATCAGATTTGGTTTGAAAAATTACTACCAACTTTGTAAACATTAAAATAGAAGCAATAAAGATGTGAAATTTCACACAGGGGATCTACAATGTTTGGGTAATTATAAGCATATGGCTCCTTTACATGAGATCTGTTTAAAGTGTATTTACTAGAGCTCTGGGAAAACAGAGGTTCTCAGATTCAGGGTTTATTTACATGCACTGAGAATGTCACATTTACTATCAATTTATCACAACCGATTTTTGCTTCAGAACTCTAAATAGTACTAGCTAAATAATCACAGTGCCATTTATTGTCATCTCATCTGTTTGTTAATATACCAGGTGGTTTTACTGTTACATGAAATTGCAAATAGCAACAAACCATTCAACTAGCTAGTCAAAATTGTCAATACTTTCCCCATAATTTTAGAAGAAGTTTCATATATTTTATGTTAATATTTGGGCACAAGTTTGCATTGACTAAATTCAATATATTCAAATCAAATAAAAATGAATGATGTAACAGTATAATTTCATATGCTTTTGAAAAACACTGCTTCAATGTATCTGTTCCTAGGATCACTGAAAGTAAACTCAAATGTGTTACCTATATACCTAGAGTTAAATGAATACTTTAAATCTGAGCAATGGTTGAAATTTCACTTGGAAACGAATTAATATGGGATTTAAGAGTGTGAAAAGTCTATGTAATCCCAACCTTTCCTCAAAACACCTTCTTTCCAAGACTTTGTTCCTGGAGAGCTGATTATAAAATATCACAGTTACAAGCTATAATACATTGGCCTCAGAAACAAAGTACAGAGATGGAAAGTAGAGCAGGGACTGCCAGGAACTGGGGCTGGCGGGATGCAGAGTCAGTGTTTAGTGGGTACAAAGTCCCAATTTGGGATGATGAAAAAGTCCTGGAGATCGATGTGGTGATGGTTACTCAACAGCGAATGTTCTTACTGCCACTGAATTGCCCGTTTTAAAAATCGCTGAAATGGTCAGTTTTATGTTGTATCTATTTTATAACAGAAGCACAAAGATTTAGTTAAAAATTTTAAAAATGCTCATTTGAAAAACTATATGCTTAAAGACAAAATGTTTATAGATGCCTGTATTGACAATTTTGGTCTTTTGACCCCATTGTCAGTTGGCAAAGCTGAATGTGGTTTTATAACTACACAATATCAAGGGGGGAATCTTATTAGTCCTGGGGCTAAAACCCACTCTACCTCTCCAACTATTCTGTGAACCACTCTCAATTCCTCATCTGATTTTTTTCTCGTAAAAGGTTATTTCAGTAAAGATTAGAATTGGATATATTAATTTCATTTTATTGAAGGAGATTTTTAAGCACTGTATGAAAAATTCCTGGTAGGGTCATTTGAAAGTTTTATTTTATTTTTTAAAAGATATATTTGAAAGACTGAGAGACAGAGAGAAAGTGGAGGAGAAAAAAATATTCCATCTACTAGTTCACAACCCCAGTAGACACAGTGGCCAGGGCTGGGCCAAGCCAGAGCCAGGAGCCTGAAAGTGAGGCAGCCAGGACTCAAACCAGTGATGCTATATGAGGGATGCTGCCATTGCAGGCAGTGGCTTAACCCTCTGTGCTCAACACCAGCCCCCACTCCAGTGTTTAACAGTCCTCAATGGAAGGGAAAATTCTGAAATAGTAAAAATTGGTGGTTCTCCCCCACCTTTGCCTTTTCCCTCTAGAGTTGCTATTTTCTCAGTGGATTTATCTCTTGGGAAACTGTCAGTTAATGCCTAATAATGTCAATGAATGCCTCTTTAGGGCAAATTAATTAATTCTGGATTTAAGTTTCTAGGCAAATATGTAGTTTTGCACAATATTCCTGAGCTCCAAAGTCATGATTCTTGCATGGTGACAATGAAGACCCAATGAAGGTCATGTACATTGCTGTGGCCACATTCCCCTCTTGGACTCCTGCCACATTCACCATGTACACGTTACAGTCATAGCTGCTCAGGGCAGGACGAGCCTAGAATGCAGGAATTCTAGTCTTTTTTAGAGATGAGGAGCCGTGGCTCAAGGCACTGGTGAGAGGCTCCTTTCATCTGTCTAGGTCATTCAGTCTCCAGCACAGACCCTCTGACCATGAACCTAGGGCTCTTTCTAGAACACCAGCAAGCACCACTGTTCTCCAATAAGTGGCCATTTGAGTGTCTCCATCTTCCAACAAAATAAAGAGTCTAAGGGTCATTTATGTGCTATGTAAGTTTTCAGGTATTTTCCACTGGGGTAGGTAAAGTGGACGTAGATATTTAGGTGCTTTATATCTATAGGGGTTAACTAGAGGTATTCACAAGGTTACTTCAAAATGTTCATCTCCAGCCGGTGCTGTGGGGTGCTGGCTAATGCCACTGCCTGCAGTGTTGGCATCCCATATGTGCACCAATTTGAGTCCCAGCTGTTCCTCTTCTGATCCAGCTCCCTGCTAATGCACCTGGGAAAGCAATGGAAGATATCGTAAGTACCTGGACCCCTGACTACTGTGGGAGACCTGGAAGAAGCTCTTGGCTCCTGGCTTCAGGTTGGTCCCGCTCTGGCCATTGCAGCTATTAGGGGATGAATCAGTGGATAGAAGATCTCTTTCTCTCTCTTCTTACATAAATAAATCTTTAAAAAAAGGTTCATTGCAAAATAGAATTAAATGATTATCTTGGAGCAAAAAGTTTGAACTCTATGTAGCATCTTCAAAAAGTTCACGGAAAAATATGTATTATGAAACAACTATGTATGGATGTCAAAATATATTTGTTGGTTTCATTTCTCATGAAGTTTTTGAAATCATCTGATAGATGACTTACATAGTTTCAGGTGTACCCCCACTGGGTGGGCACACACGATATGGTTATCAATCTCTCTCAGCCGCATCAGTGTCTATGTTGACCTGGGCTGGCCTCCACATGTTCTTAACCATTTCTCCTGCATCGTGAAAGCAACGGACATGGTAATCCATAGTGAGACTTTTGCTTATTTGAAGGACCTAAGGAACCTCATGGGCTATTCTCCTTGTTCCTTCCTAAATAATGCTGGCTACTTCAGTGTTTCA
This sequence comes from Oryctolagus cuniculus, assembly GCF_964237555.1. Classification (NCBI taxonomy): domain Eukaryota; kingdom Metazoa; phylum Chordata; class Mammalia; order Lagomorpha; family Leporidae; genus Oryctolagus; species Oryctolagus cuniculus. The sequence continues at coordinate 121,723,908 of NC_091437.1, forward strand.
CCAGGACTCTAACTGGCCAAAGTGTTGCCTTCCTACATTGACAAGAGGAAACCAAGATGAGACAGATGGCAGATCTTTATCCAGTCCTCAGGAATTTTCTGGTTGTGACCCCTGCCGCATCTCCCAGGAGGACACAGTCGCCGAGAGGGGACGCAGCACATTTCCAGTCTTTGAGCGACACATACGTGTTCATGTTAAAGAACAGGCACACTTGCCCAAGCAGTCTGTCCAGCTCTCAGCAACTCGAGGGATGCCAAAGCCTGCAAACGAAGCAGGGGACGGCAGGAGCTTGCTTCCAGGTGTTCCATCGTTCTGCCTCCCTGAGCCCGCCATCGCAGCCTCTTTCCTCATCTCTTTCTGCTCCACGGCAGACTGCCTCTCAGGGTCAGTCCCGCTAATTTTTTCTTCCCATCTCCTCCTGTTTCCCATGCCTTTCCTTCTTCTCTTCTTCTTTCCATCACTCTTTCTATTTGTCTTTTACTCACTAGAATTTGGGACAAGTGCACATCCTAAAATTTTCCTATTTATCTTGGTCTGAATCAATGTATCAAATGAACTGGATTTTCTATTTTCCTCCAGGAAGAAAAGAAAATCCTGCCACTTGAAACTAATCTATTTTTCCTTTGATTTCAATATGGCCCTTGATAGATATATATTCCTACAGATGCCGCAAAAGGGGTAAGGGAAACGTCGCTCTCCCATAATGATTTTATTATTTGGTATTTGTTTAAATATGGCACAAATAAACTCTGATTCCTTCTCTGCATTGGTGCATTTTTATGGTTGGTTGGAACCAACCCTATGATTCTCTTGTTTCAGTTTTTAAAGTTTCAGATGGCTGCCAGCTTCAGTTGGAGCTTCTCTTAGAAGTTGCTCATATTGTAGCTGTATTAGGCATTACCCAAACTTCTGAGAATATCATATTAGGAGTATAATACAGGGCCGGCTCTGTGGCTCAGTGGGTTAACACCCTGGCCAGAAGCACTGGCATCCTATATGGATGTTGGTTCGAGACCCAGCTGCCCCACTTCCAATTCAGATCTCTGCTGTGGCCTGGGAAAGCTGTAAAAGATGGCCCGAGTCCTTGAACCCCTGCACCCACATGGGAGACCTGGAAGAAGCTCCTGGCTCCTGGCTTTGGATCGGCACAGCTCCTGCCATTGCAGCCAATTGGAGAGTGAACCAACGGATGAAAGATATCTCTCTCTCTCTCTCTCTCTCTCTCACTTTCTCTCTCTTTCTCTCTGTGTGTGTAACTCTAACTTTCAAATAAATAAATAAATAATTTTTTTAAAAAAGGAGTATAATACAACAATACCTGCCATTGTAATTTTAAGGGCAAAAGTTTCTTCAGTAGGCATTTGGCTTCCCTTGGCACTCCAGTCTGCTCCAGTCTAGTCCTAACTTCACCTCCCGGTGCTCCTGAGCACAGAACTGACAATGGTGCCGCATGGTGCCGTGGACTCTCCTACATCTGCAGGTGTTTTCTCAGCTCTACCTGTGCCTCATCTTCAAGGCTGGGCTGCCTGCCTGCTTCCTCTCCACCATCTGCTTTGAACTGGAAGAGGCACCTTTTACAGCCCCAGGTTCACCAGGGTTCCTCGTGTCCTGCACTGGGGATACTTGTGCATCTGAGGGACAAGGGTGATTGTATCACTTTTCCTTCCTTACACGGTCTCCAATCACCTTCCCACAAACACACCTCTTTCTAGAGTAAGAAACGCTGGTTGGAGTTTGTCCTGAAGAAGTAATATGAGGGAACTTAAAAAAATTTGTGAAAAAAATTGAATTAAAAGATAAACTTACTTTGGAGCAGGAAGATGTTGAAGTCCATGCAGCGATTTCTCATAATAGCCATTTTCCAAGAACTTTTTGAAGACCTCTCATGTTTCTCTAGGGCTATAAATCACAGAATTCTCCTGAAAGAACCACAAGGAGGAAAATTTTGTGAGACCCAATTTTAAGAAACTCCTAACCAATATGACAAAGAGAATCAACAGAAAGTCAGATCTGAGAAAGGCCTCTTAGAGCAATCACCCAGCTTAATTTGGTCCAAAATGGGCCATGTTGAACAATGATAAAGGCTGCCCAGGCACAAATCCCAGCTCTAGAGCATTGGCATATTCTAGAACCTGTCCTGGCCTGAGCTTCTTCAGCTGTAATCCGCCGGTCAATGTACCATCTTATCTATGGGTCTGCAGTGAGGATTAATGCAGTAATGACTGTAAAACACTCAGAGTAGTGTCTGACACATGGAAACATCATCACTGCTCATAGAATGATTGTTTTACAGATGACAGGCAGGAAGCACAGGATTGGGCCCCTCTCACAGTTAGAGCCAAGAGCTGGGATGAGAAACCCTGTCTCCTGACTCCCACTGCAACAGGTCTAGGAGGGTACAGGAAGTTCAAGGTGATTGTTTCAAGGATGACCACAAGGATCAGAAAAAGGACTTATCAGAAAGCAGAGCTGATGCCTTCTTCTAATCACAAGCCAGGCATGCTAGATTAAAATAAAATTGGCTGTGGTATAGTGGGCTAAGCCTCCACCTGCAGTGCCAACATCCCATATGGGTGCCGACTCGAGTCCTGGCTGCTCCACTTCCAATCCAGCTCTCTGCTATGGCCTGGGAAAGCAGTAGAAAATGGCCCAAGTGCTTCAGCCCCTGCACCTGTGTGGGAGATCTAGAAGAAGCACCTGGCTCCTGGCTCCTGACTTCGTTATCAGCCCAATTCTGGTCATTGTGGCCATTTGAGGAGTGAACCAGCAGGTAGAAGACCTTTCTGTCTATTTCTCCCTCTCTCTGTCTATAACTCTATCTCTCAAATAAAATCTTTAAAAAAATCAAATAGATAATTTACATGTTGTGACCCAGTGCCCAATGCTCTACAATGCAGTGTTTTATACATTGTGAATTTTGGAAGGGTGGTGGGTTATGACTTTAGAAGAACACGAAGTGATCAGCAATTATTGAAATGAAAGGATAAAAAGAATGACGAGAAGAAGGGGGGAAGGGTAGGGAGGGGAGGGCAGGGGAGAGAATGAACGTGAGGACAGGAAAAGAGAAGAGGCAACCTTGTGCACAGAACATTCTTGCAGAAAACTTTTGATGTGTGTGTGCGTGTATTTGTGTGCGTGCTTTGCCCTGTAGAATTCTTACTACAGGCTAAAAGTTTTTTTTAAACCCACTCCTTTAGAATGATTCTCTCTCTCTCTTTCTTCTAAAGATTTATTTATTTATTTGAAAGAGCTACAGAGAAGCAGAGGCAGTGAGAGAAAGCAGTCTTTCATCCACTGGTTACTCCCCAAATGGCTGCAATAGCCGGGACTTGAACCGGCGCCCATAAGGGATGCCGGCACTGAAGGCAACCGCTTTACCCACCAGCCTGTAGAATGATTCTCTAACACATTTTAGCTTGGCATATACAGCTAGAAAATCCAAAGCTGCCAAGTAACAGCAATTTCCTTAATTCCTTTGGAGTAAACGGTTCCCTTAGCAAGACTTTTCTATTCCTTCCTCTGCCTGATTACTCAGCTGTTGTGACCATGTCAGTCATTCCAGGAAAAACAATCAGGAGAAACGAAGGCTAAGGGACCCGTGAGGCAGCAGGAAGAGGCGGCTTGCTGCTGGAATCCTTGGGAAAACTGTCCTGCCAGACCCACCGCCCTCACCACAGCCTTCAAATGTCCATCAAAGCAGGCTGATTGATGGTTAAAAACATAATAACAGCATCAGCTTAAATGCAAGAGGGATTAAAAGCCAGAGTCAGTATCTCTGAGGACAGAGCTTACCCAAGGAAGCCCGTTAAACAAGCTGCTGTTTCCTTCAAAGTTGTCTGCAAAATGTGCAAACTGACAAAATGTTTACAGAATCCTGAGGACTCCACCAGCTCGGTTTACCTTGAGCAAATCACTCTGATGACTGTAATTACTACAGTCCTGTGGTTATCTGTCTTACATGGCTGCAGATGAAAGGAAACCAATAACTGCAGCCAATTAATCCAAGCTGCCCTTCTCCCCCACAGAGAACTGGAAGAAATCTTCATGGCAACTGTTCAATGTGATGTTTTTCATTCAAGACTCTCTTCTACAGAACTCAAATACCTAGACAGCACACTGAGCCGGGTTGTTCCTTGCTCTCTCCTGCTGCTCACATCAAGTCGCTGTGTTTGAAGCGTATTGGTTTAGGAAAATCCGAGGCATGCCATTTACCCTCGGATACACCAGCATGTTGTAGGACCACAAAAATGACAAAACCCATGGGAATGCCCTGGGTGTGGGGGGGGGAAGAAACAGAGCATAGAGCAGTGTAACTGAAAAGCCACGAATCTTGCCACCTTCATCTTCAGTATTTAGTTTTAAAATATCTGGAGCTTCTAAACTACATGAAGTGGGAAAACCAGCAATTTTCCTCTCCCAGTACTTCTGGGGATTCTGGGAGGTGTTCATTTCCCCCAGTTCCCTCTTATTTGAACCTCCTACTCATGCTAATGTCCACCTACTGTTGTCTCTATGTGACTGCTGCTTCTTGCAATCCTGCTTTGAAAGCTGTCACTGTCTGTCTTAATGCCTTTTCTGTTTGCTATAACAAAATAGCTGAGGCTGGGTGTTATATAATGAAAAGAGGTTTATTGAGCTCAAAGTTTTGGAGGCTGAAAATCCAGGATGAGGTGGTATCATCTGCTCAGCCTCAGGTGAAGGCATCAGGTGGCCTCACAGCTGCAGGAGTGCATGTGAGAGCAATCACAAGGTGCTACAGGATGCCAGAGACTGAAGGACCAGGCTTGCTCTTTTTAGAACAACCTGCTCTCACGGGAACTTACAAAGTTAACCATGAGAACTACATTAATCCCTTCTAAAGGCAGCACTCCCAGTGATCTCTGCAAACCCCCCACTGCAGACCAAGCTTCCAGCACATGAACTTTTGGGAGACATAGTCAAATCACATCCAAACCAGAGCATCACCTTTTTGGCCTCTGGCAGCACACACAGCCACCGGCTCCCTACAGTGTACAGCAAGCCGCTGCTGCAGATATAGGCCAGGTAGAAGGCCATAGGGGGTGGGAGGCACTGTGGCATAGTAGGTGAAGCTGCCGCCTGCAGTGCCGGCATCCCATATGGGTGCTGGTTCAAGTCTCAGCTGCTCCATTTTCAATCTAGCTCTCTACTATAGCCTGGGAAAGTAGTAGAAGATGGCCCAAACCTTTGGGCCCCTGTACCCACGTGGGAGATCTGGAAGAAGCTCCTTGCTCTTGGCTTCGGATTTTGGCCATCTAAGGAGTAAACCAGTGGATGAAAGACTTCTCTCTCTCTCTCTCTCTCTCTCTCTCTCTGCCTCTCTGTCTTTCAAATAAATTTAAAAAAAAAAGGTCATGGGGCCCAGCAGGCGACTCAAGAGGCAAGGTTAGATGTCTTTGTTCCTAAATGGTCCTCATTTGGGGTCACCTTTGTGCCCTTCTTACTGGCCATCTCTACTACCCATGCCCTGTCTCTTGTTCCCCTCCCTTCTACATGGGCTACCCAAGAACTCTGAAAGTCCCCCCTCTTTATTGTAGAAACAACGTTAGCCTCTATTTCTTCCCCTACTGGTATCCAAGAGACGTGGGTCCTGTGACACTGCATTGCAAGAGGACAGCATCACCCATGGTGGCCAGCTTCCATTCATTATATAGAAAAGCCTGTAAATATGTCAAAATCAGAAGCTTTGACTCAATTTTGATTCTTGGGGGATGGCGCCCTGACCCTGGTGTAAAATACACTGTCCAATCTTTAAAATCACAAACAGACACAGCAAGGTTTTCTGAAGATTTGTATCTGACAGTATGTTTCTCCTTCTCACTGTGATGGATATTTAACAAACTTTCTTAACTCAGAAACTGATTTTTTAAATATGTGACATTTAGAGTTTGGGCAAACTGAGCATGTTGAAAGAATTTTCTAAGCAAGGAAACATGTGCTCAGACCTTCAGGACTCCGCAGCACAACATTGCTGCACTGTCATTAATGATACTAGCAAGTCCCAACGTACCAGCCAGCACACTGCCAGCCCAGCCACACCCCTGGAGTGACCTTAAATATAAATCACATGGGTAACTTCATTGCAGCTGGAGGAAAGCCCCTTAAACCAACAGCTTTGGCTGAGTCCACCAGCCTTCAGCTAAATATGTTGGGGAGACTTTTTAACAAAGAGAGAACCAGACAGGACAGTGAATTCCAATGTGCATATATATCCAGAGCCCAAGGAGAATGCCAGCATAGATGCCTCCATTTCTTGGCCTCTATTCTTGGATTGTCCTGGCTAGATATCGTAGAGGAAGGCTCCAAGTTCACTCTCTATTTCATTACCTGTGTCCCTCAAGAACAGAATCCAATAGACAGCTGGTTTCCCCACAGTAGTTGGGTTAGTGTAACATATCTCTAAAAGGCCCTAGAAGCAGTACCATAAATTCCACAGTGGGAACCTTATTCACAAGAAATAATTGTTTTCAAAGCCCATGTTCCAAATTACAGGTGGACTACAAGTCTCTGCTTTGTTTGGGTTTTCAATTTTTTTTTCTCATTCTCATGTTTCTGAGAATAAACTGCTTTATCTGATGGATCTCCAAGGATGGCCTCGGTTCTTTTTACTTAAGTATTCGTTTGAGCTCCCCCTGTCCATGTTAACCAAGCACCTGATTTCCCTGGTTCTCTGCTCTTACTGCCGTTCTACCTCTGGTTCCAAAGACTCAGGACCTGGTTGGGTCCAGAGGAACTTGTTTCTTCCTCTTCCTCTGCATTTTGCTCTCCACTTTGACATTCTCTGGTGTGAACTCTTTTGTTTGAGTTCAGGTGTTATCCTCAACCCTGGACTCTTTGACATGATGTCAGGGTCAAGGGCAACACCCAGACTCCAACACACGCTGGGTTATAGTAAACCATCCCCCCACAAGCTCCTTCCTGTGAGTTCTCTTCACGGGCCTTTGGGGGCCCCATCTGCAAGTGGACCTCAGCTGGGACCATCTCAGAATGTCAGATTTTAACCAGAAAAGCGTGTCTATGAGTCTAGACTTCCTTTTCTCTGCCAGGAAACTCCCTTGTCCCTGCACGTATGTCCTTTCCTCCTCCCAAATTGCAAGATCTGGTTACAAAGGAGCATTGGAAAAAGCATCTCTGTCCGGCCACCAGAACTTCTGTTTTATAAGCCCCACAAGTCTAGCAGGTTCCTACTTACATTTCTTCATCCAAGAGGAGAATCCAAATGACTCTTCCCAGCACAAGAAGATGTGTTTCTGTGTGACAGCTTCAGGAGGCAACCAGCAAGTCCTCTTACAGGATAAAACACAGCCATGGTACAATGTAAAAACGGAAATCCCTCTCCTCATACTACAGGTCAACCCAACACACACCTGTCAATGGATTGCCCCATGAAAATCCATTGTTCTCCCTCTTCCCATGACACCAGCTAAAACCCACATGAGAACTTGGAGGAGAAGTTCCCAATCAAGTAAATTTTGGATTTAAATACAAATGTTAACACGTGAGATTTAACCTGTGTGGGCACTGTGCTGTGGCAGGTGAAGCTGCCACTCGGGATGCCCACACCCCTTACTGGAGGGCCGGTTTGAGTCCTGGTTACTTCACTTCCAGTCCACCCTCTTTCTAATGCAACTGGGAAGCAGCAGATGATGGCTCAAGTCTTTGTTTCCCTGCCACCAACATGGGAGACCCAGGTGGAGTTTCTGGTTCCTGACATCAACTTTCACCAGGCCCGGCTGTTGTGATCATTTTGGAAGTGAACCAGTGGGGGGAAAATCTCTGTGTCTGTCTCTGTGCCTTTGAAACAAATAAATAAGCAGTTTAAAAAAAAAGTGTGTGTGTGGCACTTAAATCTTTGGAAATGTCACTTTTCTCCCCAATCTATTCCTCCAGTGGCAGTCCTTTTATTGTCTTCACCAGTGATCTCTCTCCCTCCTTCCAGCGACAAGAGATCCACTTATTGGGGAAATTCATCTTTCCCTCCCTCCAACACCCCCGGCCTCTGCCCCAGGGAAGGACCCAGGACCTGCGCTGGGTCCCTTGTGGTGCTCCACTTGCCCTCTGCGACTGGCCTAGGGTTAAAGAAAGAGATGCTGTGCAATATCAAGAATCTTTGGCGAGATTTCTTTGTGTGGAGCTGGGGATGATGACCTCCTTTCTCTCGAATGGCTCAACTGACAAATGACAGCCAAGAATGGCCAGAAACCTTGGCTCCAGCCCCTCTGAGAAAGCCGGGGATCTTTGAGACAGAATGGAGTACACCTCCCCGAGAAGCTAAGGTGATGGCAGGAAGTCTTGATGGCCTGGGATCCTCGCTCCATCCCCCCATGAGTCATCCCTCCCCTCTATGGCCTCGGCTAGTTTCTGTTGGGTCTCTGTCATTTGTGACCCAGTGAGTCTTAACTAATGCAGAAGTTGCTCCCAGGTCCCCAGATGTTCTCCTGAAACAGGTCACATTTTTAAAAAAGATTTATTTATTAATTTGAAAGAGTTACACAGAGAGAGGAGAGGCACAGAGAGAGAGAGAGAGAGATCATCTGTTTGGTGGTCCACTCCCCAAATGACTGTAATGGCCGGAGTTGAGCCGAATCGGAGCCAGGAGCTGGGAGCTTCTTTCAGGTCTCCCACGCCGGTGCAGGGGCCCAAGGACTTGGGCCGTCTTCTACTGCTTTCCCAGGCCATGGCAGAGAGCTGGATTGGAAGTGGAGCAGCCGGGACTCGAACCAGTGCCCATATGGGATGCCAGCACTGCAGGCCGCGGCTTTTCCAGCTATGCCACAGCACTGGTCCCAGAAGGTCACATTTTTTAAAAGTTCTCTCAGCCACACCATTTTGATAAATCTCAATTCTACATAAGCCTTTCAAGGTAGACGTCTAGCATTTGCTCTTTGACTCTTCAGAATTCATTTCTTCTTTCCAGCATTTGTCTGTGGGTACCAGTGGCCCTTTGAAAGGGGTGTTTCCACTTCTCCTTAGCAGACATATGATCCACTTGGTTGCATGCATATAGTCAAGTAGAGAAAAAAAAAAAAAAGCCTCTCTTTCAGGTCGGCAGGAACAAAGAGGATGTCAGTCACATGGGCAGGAAGAGCGTCTGTCCCAGGCACTGCTGAGCTCAGAGCCCTGCGTGCCTGAACTGGGCAGCGTGTGATGAGGACAAGCTGAATGGGAGGGTGCATGAGGAGGTACAGAGCTATCGAAGGACAAAGGTGCCTTCAAACCCGCACATTGGCTGGGCTGTCATCCCAGGTTCCGGTAGTACTGGACGTTCTGGTCCTTGTCCCACAGCAAAGCATCTTCCTGTTCTCCTCCCTCAAGACTGTGAGCAGACCCAAGGCAAAGAACCACATCTGCTTCATATCCAGTGGGGCACATATGAGACACAATGGCAAATAACCAGTGTTTGTGGGTAATTAGCAGAAGGTTGCATGCATGGCATGTGCATTATGGATTTTTTTAAAATGTGACTTTTACTATTTTTAAGCCTTAACTGCTATCAGAGATTCAGAGGGACTGTTCTGGGAGCCCTGATTTTATGGTGCTGTGAGACTATACAAGCTCCCTGTATCCACACACAAGAAAAAGGTCATGGACCAAAAACTTTGATCACTACCTCCGAGATTGTATTTGCGGTTTTCACTGATGTAGCAAACGCTTTCTTCACAGTCTGCTCCGGCTCTAACCAGATTTGAAAACATGGACAATCCCCCCGGAGGAACCCCACTGCTGGATTTGGGGTTGAGAGAGGACTTCTTAGGAATGGAGGCTCCCGGAACAATACTGGACCAGGGGTGTCCTGTGGCTGCTGGGGCACCACAGAGAATGAAGAGATACCACATGGTTCTGAGAAGACTACAGTGGCAGAGCACAGAACACTTCCCATTGAAACCACTCCAAACACTTCCTCATCCTTTATCCAGGGCTCAGGGCTTCTCGCACCTAGAATCACCATGATTTTCCCCCTTCCCTGGAATCATCTCTTCCTTGGAAACCATTTAAACTTGACTTGAGGGGATTCTACCCCATTTTGCCGTTGGTGACCTTAATTCACAGCAGGGAGCCAAAGCCTCTATGCCTGGATCTACAATACTGGGTTAGGGGTGGTGTTGCCTAGCAGTTTAAAAGCTGGTGGTATTCCATATGGGATACTGGGTTCCAGTACCAGCTATGTTCCTGACCTTAACTTCCTGCTAATGCAGGACCTGGGAGGCAGCAGTAATGGCTCGGGTAGTTGGGTCCTTGCCATCCACTTGGAAGACCTTGGTTGAATTCTGGGTTTCTGGTTTTTACTTGGCTCAGCCTGGGATGTTGCAGGCATGTGGAAAGAGAACCAGCAGATGAGAGTGTTCTATAGATAGATAGATGGATAGTCTGCCACTCAAATAATTTACGGAGGAGGAAGGAAGGAAAGGAGGAAGAGGGAAGGGGGGAGGGATAGGAGGAAAGCAGAAAGGAAGGAAGGAGGGAGGGAAGAAAACTTTCGGGTTTTATTTCATGTTACACCTGTCAGGTGCTTGCATTGATCAGAGGCGAGGCGCTGCCAGCCTAGAAGCCAGGGCGATGGCGCCCTCTAGCGTTCAGACGTCGCCGGGAGCCGCTGGGCTACGAGGCGCGCGCTGGAGCTGCGCTGCGGGGGAACCAAGCCACCCCGGGAAAGCAGCCCGCGGGGCACGCTGCCCGGCCCACTCTAGTCCGGACTGAGGAGAGGCCAAGGTTGTGTCCCGCAAACTCAGCTTCGTGGTGCCGGCTTCGGGCGGGAGTGCGCGGGCGGCGGAGGCGGTCCGCTCGCGCTCGAACGCATAAAACTTGGCCCTCTTCTCCCGCTGCGGGGGACCCCACGGCCCCAGCCCACTACCCCTCAGGTCCCGGCTGACCCAAGGCTGCAGGGACCGTGCGCAGCGCCGCCACTCGAGGAGGCGGGGAGACCGCAAGCCACCTGGCCTCCACGCACCTGCGCCCGGGCCATCCCCCACAGGGCCTGACCTCAGCTCGGCCAGAAGCGGCTCAGCACTGGGAAAGGAATCAGGGCCCGTCGGCCCTCGCCCGAAGCCGCCCTGAGAGCGAGCCTGCGGGGCGCGGTGTCCCCGGGGACCGGTTGCCACGCGGGCCTCCGAGCTGGGGATGCGTCCGTGGCAGCCACGAGGGGCATCCGCCTCCCTGGGCTCCAAAATTTCTGCCTCTCGGGCTCTGATGGTCCCAGGAGTGAACCGGCAGCCGCCGCGCTAACTGCTCCGCAGTGCTGGAGAATGGGATTGGGTTTTGGTTTCTAAAGGTGAAGAAATGAAGGTTTCTTCCAACTTGTGGCTTGGAGCTCTTCCTCTCTGTCCTTTTTCTTTCTTTCTTTCTTTCTTTCTTTCTTTCTTTCTTTCTTTCTTTCTTTCTTTCTTTCTTTCTTAAAATTTATGTATTTATTTGAAAGTCAGAGTTACAGAGAGATAGAGAGGCAGAGAGACAGAGAGACAGAGAGAGGTCTTCCATCCGATGGTTCACTACCCAATGGCTGCAATGGCCAGAGCTCCGCTGATCCGGAGCCAGGAGCTTCTTCCAGGTCTCCTACGTGGGTGCAGGGGCCCAAGCACTTGGGTCATCTTCCACTGCTTTCCCAGGCCATAGCAGAGAGAGCTGGATGGGAAGTGGAGTAGCCGGGGGTCTCGCATGGGCGTCCGGTGTGGGATGCCGGCGCTTCAGGCCAGGGCGTTAACCGGCTGCACCACAGCGCCAGCCCCATCCTCTCTGTTCTTTGTGTTCATTGATTTACTCCATCCCACTTCATTCCACAAAGGCTTTGGGACATATAACAAGACCCATCAAATGCAAATGACGGTGCGTTTGGGGGCTGAGATATATATACACACATATATAGATATAGATATCATATATGTGATATATATACCATATATATATTCCCAGCCCTTTCCCAATGTTTCAGGAACTCCCTACTGTGTGAGGAGGTGCAAGGCAGGGCTGCGTCCCATTACAGCCGCTTAGGAGGTATGTTCTTTGCACTCTCTGCTGGCTGCGAGGTTGCACATGTGCCTGGTCCCAGCCAAGTGCGTGTTCCCACTCAGGACCATGCAGCTGCGAGTGGCAGAGGCCCAGGTCTGGGTCCAGGTCCAGGTAGTTCCTGTGATGTGATTAGGTTATGGCTCTGGCTGCTCAGTCTCTGTCTGCACCTGCCAATTTCCTAAGCCAATTTGATTTTTATCTTTCCAGTGATGATTCATGGTGAAGGTGAATACAGAGCATGGAATAAAAACTAGAGGGAAAAAATGCAAGTATGAAGGCCATTAAACTTACCTAGTTGCTGTACATGAGTCAAATATTTGGCCCCGAGCTTCCTGGCCGCTGAAGTGAAAAGGGAAACATGGTTTGTTACCCAACTCTTGAAGACAAAAATGCACATCAGCTCCCCAGAACTGAATATTTACCAAGGGTTGAACTTGGAAAGGAATTTCTCATACAGGGTTTTTCACAGTGGCTCCTGAGGCTGTGAAGTACCATTTCCCTAACTTCATTCAAATAACGAATGATTCAGATAACAAATGGTTCTTTTTTTGTTTTGAAAGATTGTATTTAAACATTTTTAACTGACACATAGGAATTAGACCTATTAATGGTGTGATAATTCAATACATGTATACGATGTGTAATGATCCAATCAGAGTCATCAGCATTTTCCTCTCCCTAAGCAGTCATCATTTCTTTTTATTTTCTTTTTATTTTATTTTATTTTTTGACAGGCAGAGTGGACAGTGAGAGAGAGAGAGAGACAGAGAGAAAGGTCTTCCTTTGCCGTTGGTTCACCCTCCAATGGCCGCTGCGGCCGGCACGCTGCGGCCCGCGCGCTGCAGCCGGCACATCGCGCTGATCCAAAGGCAGGAGCCAGGTGTTTCTCCTGGTCTCCCATGGGGTGCAGGGCCCGAGGACTTGGGCCATCCTTCACTGCACTCCCTGACCACAGCAGAGAGCTGGCCTGGAAGAGGGGCAACCAGGACAGAATCCGGCGCCCCGACCGGGACTAGAACCTGGTGTGCCGGCGCCACAAGGCGGAGTCATCATTTCTTTGTGTTAGTACCAAGAAAGCTTCAAACGCCTATCTTCCAGTTCTTTATACAATGCATAACGGGCTGCTGTGAACTGTGCTACAGAACACCAGCACTCATTCTTCCTAACTCCATGTCTCCACTGCCTAAGCCCCACTGGCCCTCTCCCCCCGCCCCCCCCCCAACCTCCTCAGCCCCCAGTGGCCACTGTGCTACTCTCTCCTTCAGCTAAATCAACCTTTGTGGCTTCCATCTGGGAATGAGAACGCTTGGAATCTGTCTTCCTGTGCTTGGCTTACTTCACGTAACATCACAGTCTCCAGTTCTATCCATGTTTCTGCAAATGACAGGAGTTCATGACTTGTATGGCTGAATAATATTCCATTGTGTGTACACGGCATTTTCTTTATCTACTCTGTGTCAGTGGCCACCTTGATTGCTTCAACATCTTGGCTATTGTGAATAGTGCTGCTATAAGCATGGGAGTGGAGGTGTCTCTTTGATAAAATTATTTCCTTTGACAATACACCCAGGGGTAAGAATCCTGGCTATATGGTAGACCTATTTTTAGTGTATTGAGGAACCTGCTTGTTTTCCATAATGCCTGTACTAATTTACACTCCCACCAACAGGGTGTAGGAGTCCCTTTTCTCCACGTCCTTGCTGGCGTTTGTCATTTTGCTCACTTTTTGTCATTTTGATAACAGTTGTTATAACTGGGATGAGATGATGTCTCATGATCTTCATTGAATTTTACTGATTATAGTGATGTTGAGTATTGTTTCATGTACTAGTTGGCCGCTTGTGTATCTTCATTAGAGAACACACCGTTTAGACCATCTGCCTATTATGTGTTACTTTTTGCTACTGTTTTTTTTTTTTTTTTTTGTTCCTTGTGCATTCTGGACAGTAATCCCTTGTCTGATGAGGCATGTATAACTACTTCCTCCTATTCTGCATAACATCTCCTTGCTCTTGCTAGTCTTTCCCTCATTGTGCAAAAGCTTCTTGATTTGATCTATTGCCATTTGTGTATTTGGCTTGTATTGCCTGTGTTTTGGAGGCGGGGGGGGTCACAGCCGGAACACCTTTGCTGGGAGTGATGTCTTGGAGTGTTTCGCATGTGTTTTCTCCTAGTCGTTTCCCAATTTCAGCTTCCCATCAGGGTCTTTGATCTATGTTCAGTTGATGTGGGTATGTGTGAGAGTCAGAGGTATAGTTGCATTCCTCTGCACACGGCTGTCATTTTCCCAAGACTTTTCATTGGGAAGACTGTCCTTCTCCAGTCCATGTCGGCACCTGTGTTGAAGATCATCGGGTGGCTATAGATGCATGGGTTTGTGCCTGCGTTCTCCATCACGTTACTTTGGTCTGTGTCAGTTTTGCAAGCAGCAAATGATTCTTCAGGTGATTTCTCATAGCATCCCCCAGGGAAACCTGAGGGCAAAGTAAGAAATTTAACTACGGGGATGGTTGTGGGTGGGAGGGAGGTTGGGGGTGGGGAGCTGCTATAATCCAAAAGTTGTACTTTGGAAATTTATATTTATTAAATAAAAATTTTAAAAAAGATGGGTTTTTATAAGAGTTAAATAATTTGAAATTATTGTCTGATAAGAGCCTACAGAATTCTGAATTTTTAGAAATAAGACAAGAAAATCATAAAATTGACTCCTTTTCCTGGTAAAATGTTAATAGCCAATGTCACAAATATTTTGTGGAATTTTAGATGTTAAATGCACAGGTGCTTTTTAAGAAAACTTTAATTTAATAAATATAAATTTCAAAAGTACACCTTTTGTACTATAATGGTTTTCCCCCCATAACTACCCTCCCACCCACAAACCATCCCATCTCCTACTCCCTCTCCCATTCACTCTTTAAGATTCATTTTTAATTATCTTTATATACAGAAGATCAACTTAGTATGTACTAAGTAAAGATTTAAACAGATTGCACCCACAAAGACACACAAAGTATAGAGTACTGTTTGAAAACTAGTTTTACCATTAATTCTCACAGTACAACACATCAAGGACAGAGGTCCTACATGGGGAGTAAGTGCACAGTGACTCCTGATGTTGATTTAACAATTGACACTCTTATTTATGATGTCAGTAATCACCTGAGGCTCTTGTCATGAGCTGCCAAGGCTATGGAAGCCTCTTGAGTCCACAAACTCCAACCTTATTTAAACAAGGCCATAATCAAAGTGGAAGTTCTCTCCTCCCTTCAGAGAAAGGTACCTCCTTCTTTGATGGCCCATTCTTTCCACTGGGATCTCACTCACAGAGATATTTCATTTAGGCTTTTTTTTTTTTTTTTTCCCCACAGTGTCTTGGCTTTCCATGCCTGAGAAATTCTCATGGGCTTTTTAGCCAGATCTGAATGCCTTAAGGGCTGACTCTGAGTCCAGAAAAATGCACAGGTACTTTTAAAACATTATTCACCGGGCCAGCGCCTTGGTTCACTAGGCTAATCCTCCGTTATGGCGCCAGCACCCCGGGTTCTAGTCCCGGTGGGGATGCCGGAATCTGTCCGGGTTGCCCCTCTTCCAGTCCAGCTCTCTGCTGTGGCCCGGGAAGGCAGTGGAGGATGTCCCAAGTGCTTGGGCCCTGCACCTGCATGGGAGACCAGGAGGAAGTGCCTGGTTCCTGGTTTCAGATCAGCTCAGCTCTGGCCGTTGTGGTCATTTGGGGAGTGAATCAGTGGATGGAATATCTCTCTCTCTCTCTCTGGCTCCACCTCTGTCTGTAACTCTGTCTTTCAAATAAATAAAATAAATCTTAAAAAAATGCCCTTAATCCTGAAGTGAACTTCACCAACCCTCTCAGATAGAAGGCCACGAGCTGATTGTGCAATATGGGACCACCCAGTGGCTAGGCACAACCTTAAAACTAAGGTCCCGTCCCAATATAATATTCCCCTGTTTTACAGGAATGTGGTTGAATATGGGGAGATCTAGAAATTGATTGTAATGTTCTCTCTCTCCTCTCTCTCTCTCTCTCTCTCTCTCTCACACACACACACACACACGGTCATTTGGGTGTTCCTATGGCAGTCTCGAGAGAACATGCCCTTAAACACCTCTCTGACAGAGGTGCAGGGAGAGGTACCCACAGAGAGTGCAGGGTCTGTGGCTCCCTAGTGGGGAGGTAGCTAGCTCCTGTGGCTTCTCTCCTGATGCCCTCAGCGAGGTGACTGGGGTTCAGAGCCACGGTGTCCGTCTTGTGACAGCAGATAATTAGAGGGCTGGGGAGTAAAACTTCTCTGCTGACTTCTTTTTAAAGATTTATTTATTTTATTTGAAAGGCAGAGTTACAAAGAGGCAGAGAGAGGTCTTCCATCCACTGTTTCACTCCCCAAATGACCGCAACAGTTGTAGTTGTGCTGATCTGAAGCCAGGAGCCAGGAGCCTCCTCCTGGTATCCCATGTGGGTGCAGGGGCCCAAGCACATGGGCCATCTTCTACTGCTTTCCCAGGCCACAGCAGAGAGCTGGATTGGAAGTGGAGCAGCCGGTACATAAACTGGTGCCCATATGGGATGCTGGCACTGCAGATGGCAGCTTTAGCTGCTAGACCACAGTGCTAGCCCCTGATCTTACATTAAAAAAAAATTATCTATTTTATTTACTTGAAAGTCAGAGTTACAGAAGGGAAGGAAGGTGAGGGAGACAGAGAGGTCTTCTATCCCCTGGTTCACTTCCCAAATGGCTGCAACAACCAGGACTGGGCCAGGCGAAGCCAGGAGCCCAGAACTCTATCTGGGTCTCCCATGTGAATGACCAAGCACTTGGGCCATGTTCCACTGCTTTCCCAGGCACATAAGCAGGGAGCTGGATGGGAAGTGGAACAACTGGGACTTGGACCTGTACTCATGTGGGATACTGGCATTGCAGGCACTGGTCTTAACAAACAAATAGCAACACAAGGCTAGCCACACAGCCCATGTCTTTAGACACTCTTCAATACCAACTCCCTAATAATGTGCCCCAAGGACAGACTGACATCTGGACCTCCAAAGCAATGTGAATGACAAAGGAAAAAAAAAAAAGAAAGCCCATAGCTAAAAGGCTTTACACAATCCTATCTTTAGGCTTTACACAACCCTGTTTGATAAACAGGGCATCTGTGTTGAACTATAATTCAGTGACATGCAAGTGTCTCCTCTGTGATATCCATGTGTCAATAAAAAATATTTTAAAAAGTGTGTTCCCCATTTATATGTTTGTGGGAGTTTCATGTGTAGGAAGAAAAACATATCTCATAAGCAAGATTTAAGGCCAGAAACTGCAGGTTTGCAGGCTGGTAAATTTTTCTCACACTATATTCCATATGGCAATAGCAAATGGAGTCTCTGATTTCTTTCATTTCTTTAGAGACCATAAAAAGGATACATTTGCAAAAATCAGTATGTGTTTCCTTTCCTGCCATTTCATGTGATAGATAAACATAGCCTCCAGCCCTACGATAGAAATCACCTTGTACTTTTAGATCTCACCAGAAATATGTACATAGCAATGTCTAAACTCATCAAGCAGTTTAATTTCAAAGTGGTCTGGTGTCCCAGGCCAGAATCTCAGGGGAATGCGTGTTCTGATGGTTCCCGGGAAACTTTGAGGACATCTAAAGCAATGTCTGCCATTGATTAGGGTGATATAGCCCAGGAGAACGGTTTTGCATGACCTCCCTGGAGGAGACTGTCACTGCACTGGATGAGACCCGCACGCTGCTCATACCTGACAACAGCACCTGGAAGGCAGGCGGAGTGGGAGCCTGCATGCAGCCCAGTGCCATGTGACCAAATGATGGGCCTCTCTCCCCAGGCCACCAGGCAAAGAAAGCACCTTCAAAGCCTGTATTCACTGCAACCTTATTCTCAGCAAGGCAGCTAGAGAGGAGGAATCCTAGGAGAGGCTCCTCTGAAGTCTATCCCTTCAGG
Source organism: Oryctolagus cuniculus (assembly GCF_964237555.1). Classification (NCBI taxonomy): domain Eukaryota; kingdom Metazoa; phylum Chordata; class Mammalia; order Lagomorpha; family Leporidae; genus Oryctolagus; species Oryctolagus cuniculus. Next base: position 121,741,906 of record NC_091437.1, read on the forward strand.
ACCTCGCCCGTATCAGCCGTTTGTAATGTGAAAGGTATGAGAGACAGAGCAAGAGAGGGAGGGAAAGAAAAAAGGAGGGAGGTGTGATGGATGCAGCAGAGAAAGAGCTAGCAAGGGAGAGATGCTTGCTGTGCTTCCACGATCAGGCAGAGAAGGACCTGAAGGAAGGAAGAAGAAGTGTTCACGCTGTGCTCTGTTAAAGCCAAGACTCAAACCTGGCTCCATCACTGATTCATGTTTCATTTACATATTCAACAAACACCGTGTCCCTGCTTTGCAAATATTGGAAGTACGGTGGTAAACAAGAGACCCTGTGCTATGAAATGTACAGTCTCAGGAACGAGATAGAAAAGAAACAAAATGAACAAAATGTTGCATAATAGGACATCAAGTGAAGGGGTAGGTAGTATAAGTTTAAACAAACCAACAGCTTAGTAAGAGCACCACCAGAGCGCCAGAAGCCAGTGAGGCATGCATCTGAGGACATGAATTTTGACCAGAGCCCTGAACCAAATTCTGACTGAGCTATGTCCTGGCAGAAAGAGCTGTTTCAGCAGAGGGAAGTGTGAGCAGAAAGCCCTTAAGATGGGGATGCACTAGGCTTCTTAAGAACATCCAGAAATGCGAAATAGATCATGCCAATGACCAGCTCAGCAAAGCCACGTCACCAGGATCTTAACATCCACATCCTACTGTTATATTTTCACCATACTCTTATATTTTCCACCGTCGCTACAGTAATGACTCCGTGTCAAACACATGGTTGACTTGCAAGTACATGGTGCTGACCGTTCTATGGATGTGCACAACCAGAAGCTGATATTTTAACACCACAGATATACTGTCTACCTATTCACATGCTGTTTGTAGATGTGCTATGAACAAATCTATGTAAGGTATATGTGGTATATAATGATGTGTGCACATTTAAAAAGTACAAGACAGGACAGGAATTTGGGCTTGCAGTTAAGACCATTAAGACATTCATATCAGAGAGTACCTGGGTTTGATACCCAGTCCTGCTGTTGACTCCAGCTTCCTGTCCATGCAGACCCTGGGAGGCAGCAGTGATAACTCAAGTGATTGGGTTCCTACAGCCATGTGGGAGACCTGGATTGAGTTCCCAGCTTGCAGCCTCAGCCCACCCAGGCATTGCGGACATTTGGGGGGGGGGGTGAGTCAGTGAATAGAAGCTTTCTATATCTGCCCATCTGTTTGTCCACTTCTCTGTGTGTTTCTGAAAAAAAGGATACAAGACTTATGTTTTATTCAGTGCAATATTAAGATGACAGTGAAAGATCACTATTGATTAAATATTTTCATTTACTTCTCAAAGACAAAGCCACTAAAAATAAAGCACAAACAACATGGACAAAGGCAGCTCACGGCAGCCAATAGCCATACACAGGCCACTCTTCACAACTAGACTTCAAGATCAAGAAGTGACTGGAGAGAAAGACTCCAGTCACAGCCATGGATTCAACTCACAGTTGTGTAGCACTGATGTTACATAGCACTACCATACATGTATTTTGTGTGTCTTCCATGAACTTAGTAGCAATGCTGCCAACGTGTTACCCAAGACAATTAAATACAAAGAAAAAAAGACTTCAATGAGAAATAATTAAATACTAAGAAATTAAATACTAAGGAATCAGAATTTGAATTTTGTATGACCATAGACTGTTACACTAAGATTTTATGGCCTCCAGGAGCCAATATTCACCCCTTGGGAGGAGGCATACTGCCCTGCCAAGAGTACATACCCTAAAATGTGAGCCCCTCAATCTCCAGGGCTGTAGTCTTTTCATCTTTCTGTTCCATCCTTAGCACAGTGAATCTCACACACATGATGCTCTTTTTGTAAAATTATTTTTTTAAAGATTTATTTATTTGAAAGCAGAGTTACAGAGAAATAGAAGGAGAGACACAGAAAGAGAGAGAGATCCTCCTTTGCTGGCTCACTCCCCAAATGACCACAATGGCCAGACCGAAGCTAGGAACCAGGAGCTTCTTCTGGGTCTTCCATATGAGTGCAGGGACCCAAGGACTTGGGCCATCTTCTGCTGCTTTCTTAGGCACATTAGCAGAGAGCTGGATCAGAAGTGGAGCAGCCAGGACTTGAACTAGCACCCACGTGGGATGCCGGTGCTGCAGGCTGTGGCTTAACCTGCTACGCCACAGTGCCAGGCCCATTTGATGCTCTTTAAATGTTTGATGAGTGACAGCAGGAAAGAGGGAGGTAATGAGCCAAAGAATAAAACATTGACCTTTAATCTGAGAGATCAGTGAAAGAATTATGCAGGAAGGGAAGGTGAGGCAGAGGGTCTTCTTGGCAGGAGAAGCAGAGAGGAAGGGCATGGAGGGAGTTTCACGCACAGTGAGAAGAGAATCCTGGCCTGTGGACAATAAAGTCTGTGCTACAGAGGCAGCATGGCAGGGAGGAAAAATAAGACCTCTCGGAGAGAAAGTTCTTGATTTCACTCAGCTCTACTACTGACTGGCATATGATTTTTGGCATCTCACGGAGTCTCTCCTAGTTTTCGTGCCTGGAAAATAGGAATACTAGTGCCAATTTCATGCGGATATTATCAGAAATATAAGATATGGCCACAAGGGACCAGTGTTATGGCACCTCAGGTAAAGCTGCTGCCTGTGATGCCGGCATCCCATTTGGGCACTGGTTCGTGTCCCACTGTTCCACTTCCCATCCAGTTCCCTGCTAATGAATGCCTGGGAAAGCAGTGGACGACGACGCGAGTGCTTGCACCCCTGCATCCACGTGGGAGACTGGGACGAAGCTGCTGGGTCCTGGCTTCAGCCTAGCCCAGTCCTGGCCATTGTAACTATCTAGAGAGTGAACCAGCAGATAGAAGATCTCTCTCTCTCTCTCTTTCTCTTTGTCTCTCTCTGTAACTCTGATTTTCAAAGGGATGGATAAATCTTTTTTTTTTTTTTTGACAGGCAGAGTGGACAGTGAGAGAGAGAGAGAGAGACAGAGAGAAAGGTCTTCCTTTGCCGTTGGTTCACCCTCCAATGGCCGCTGCAGCCAGCGCACCGCACTGATCCGAAGCCAGGAGCCAGGTGCTTCTCCTGGTCTCCCATGCGGGTGCAGGGCCCAAGGACTTGGGCCACCCTCCACTGCACTCCCGGGCCACAGCAGAGAGCTGGACTGGAAGAGGGGCAACTGGGACAGAATCTGGCATTCTGACCGGGACTAGAACCTGGTATGCTGGCGCCGCAGGTGGATGATTAGCCTATTGAGCCACAGCACCGGCCCAGATGGGTAAATCATGTGATGGTATCAATATGACTAGAGGGCCTTGAGTGTGGAGAAACAGGTGGGGCCAGGCTTTGAAAAGCCTCAAACACCACGTGGAGGTGTGGGATTGCTGCTGAGCAGCAGGACTGCCAGGACTGGAAAGCAATGATTACGAGTGCTCACTGAGTGACCACCATGTTCTCGGCAGCTATCTCTCATACCTTCCTTATGTACATAAACCTCACAGCAAGTCTATCATTAAATTCTACCACTGGTTGAGCATCCCTAATCCCCAAATCAGAAGTCAGAAATGCTTCAAACTCTGAAACTTTTTGAGCACAAACATGAATTCACAAATGGACAATTCCACACCTGAACTCATATGATGGGCTGTAGTCAAAACGGAGGTGCACTAAGAAACGTGTGAGATTCCTTTCAGGCTGTGTGTATAAAGTTGTATGTGAGACAAATGAATTTTGTGTTTGCACTCAGGTTCTACCCTCAAGGTATCTCATGTGTATATGCAAATATTCCAAAATCTGGAAAAAAAAAAAAAAACCTCAGTGACTTCTTGTCCAAGCATTTCAGATAAGGGATTCTCAATTTGCACTCTCATTTTGAGTTGAGAACATTAAAACACAAGAGGGTTAGAGCAGATAGAATTTGCTGATAGATTCGATAAAGGCTGCTAGGAAAAGGAAGGAATTAAGGATAATTCCTTGTATTTGGCTTAATCACCAGGAGAATTGTGGTGCTGCTTACTGAAATCGGGAACACTTGGCAGGAGAAATGAGTGGCAGCAATCAAATGCTTTGAGGTGAACATTCTGCTTTGAGGTGAACACGCTGCATTGCAGATAGCTTGAAGACTTTTAAACAGAAAAAAAGTGGGGAGTTGAAAATTTTCCTGTGGATGTCAAAAGATTTGGGTTGGAGCTGCAATTTGGTGACCACCCACAAAGGTATGGATAGACGGGGAAAAGAACGAAGCAAAAGGAAGCACCATCTTGAGAGGTTGGGAAGGAAGAAGAAAGCGGAAGGATGAAGTATGCGGGTAGCAAGCGAATCAAGTGTCCCGAGAAGGAAGGGGTCACCAGCTAGGACAGTGCTGTTGTGAGGGAGAAGGTAAAGACCGAGACCTGTCCTGTGGGGTAGCACAGAGGGCTTGACCACCCCCTCAAGCAGAATTTCAGAGGAGTAGTGGTGCCAGACCCCAACTAGGGAGGATCAAGAAGAGAGCAGGAGGCAAACCCGTAACACAGTGAGCATCAAGTTTCCTTTGAAAATTTGGCTATGGAAGGAAAACAGATATGAGGCTATATTTGGGGTGCGATGGGGCTGAGCCACTGAAAAGATTGTTCAATGATAGGAGAGTTTACAGAATGTTGGTCTGCAGGAAGGGATGATGAATAAGAGAAGGAGCAAATAGCAGAGACATTCTTGAGTAACAGAAGTGCCAGGACCCAGTGCTCAAACAAGTTCACCCTTCGTAAGAAGAGGAAGGACAAGGCAGGTGGGTAGCTAATTAGTTGTGCTAGTGCTCAAAAGAGACTTTCTTGTGACTGTTTCTACTTTCTCCATGATACAAGAATTGAGTCCCTGATGACAGAGTGGAATGTGGACGATGTGAGAGAGGAGCAAGTGTGCAATAATTATCTTGGAGAAAGGAAGAGCAAATGGAGGAGAGAGAAGTGGTAAATTCACCTGGTGGTCCACTGGAGATTTCTGGTTATAAATCTGAAGGAGGAAACATCAGCCTGGTTACGAGCTTTTTCCCAGATGAGTCTGCAGGCACAGAGCACTCAGAATGTTGGGTTTAGACTTGGAGATTTTCCAGGTGAATGTGGTAGAATTAAAAATGGCCTGGGAGTTGGGTGTGCACGTAAGACAGAGACTCTACCATAAGGAATTACAGGACCCACACTAGGTTTAGAGTGCAATGAAGATGTCTGGGGCAGATGAGGCAGAGTCCAAATATGGTAGAAAGTAGGGAGGGCAGTGGGTTTGAGGGGCTCGTGGGAACAAGGAATTGCAGGGTCAGGAGTGCCACAGAGAGGAATGGGGGATACTGGAAATCAAGATGCAGGAGGTGGTGCAGTTAATGGTAATGACAAGACTCAGGGTAGGACCAAGATTTAAGGGAGGGGCTGCAGGAAATGTCCCTGGAAATGATGGGTCAAAGGACTGAGGCCAGGGCATTGGGCAGCCTTACTTTACAGACGCTGAGGCCACCAAATGTAGTCACAGGAGTGAAGACTCCAAAACCTCAGTTTCAGAGATGTTCTGAGCCTCAAGCTCCCTGAGGCTACTCAGGTTTTATGATTCTCATAATGTTCAATCTTCTTTGTTACAGGAATCCCCACTTCTGGAGCTACCCCAAGAGAATTTCTGGTCCTTGTGACTAGGACTCCATGGTTGGAGTTCACCAGAAGTTCCTCCTATTTTCCATTCAAAAATCAAATCTTTATTTATTTCCATTGACGTAGGCCAACAGAACCTGGAAGCCAGCAGGAGAGCCCACTCTCCTTGGTTTACTTTTGACAGGAAACTGGCCAGGGGGCTCTTGAATTGCCTGAACTGTGCTGTGAAAAGACCCATGAGATCATTGCATACTCTAGCAGGGGTGGGCACAGACCATGGTCTACACATACAGGTTGGCCACATTGTATTTTGCAAATTCTGCTTTTCAAAATTGGACATGTACTAGATTTCTAGACCTCATCTATTTGCAGAGAAACTTCTGAAGCTTTCATTGAGATTATGCATTTTACAGGACTCAACTATGGAACAAAATTTATGATGAGTTAATACTCAACTGAGTCACCCAGAAAGATTCAGTTTCAATTAAAAAAAAAAAAAGGAGGAGGAGGACAGGCAGGAAGGAAGGGACAAATGAAAAAATATGCACAATAATGTCATTCCATAGATTCTGCTTCATTAAAACTCATTGGCACATCATTGAAAGTGATCTGAAATTTTCCACAGCTCCTACGTTCTCCTGTGTTGGGGCTGCCTTCGATGGAATATAACCTGCAGGAAGGCGCAGCTGTCTTTCCAAAATGCAAAGAAATCATTTTCAGAAATGAGTCCCTGAATGGTCATTTAATCTGGGGCAGATGTGCCCCGTGGGCTAGAATATCGCCGGAATGTTGGTCTTTTCCCTCTTTCTCTGCAGGAAAACAGCATAGCAGAAAGGGATTTATCAGGTGTATTATCACTAATGTTCTCTGGATGCTTGAGTGTCCCTGTGGATTGGTCCAGATCACTTAAAAACAGCTGCTGGCTAACAGTCAGGACACATGGAACAGATGAGCAAGTGTAACACGTCCCAAGAAAGAAACAGAATCCTAGAGGAAGGAGACACCCCCAGCCCACCCCACCAAGGTCTTCACGAAGCATTTGGCATGGGGAGTTCTTGCTTCCCTGCCCAGTGATAGTTCCAGCTTAGAAGCAATATCAGGACCTGATACTCCTGTGTGCATATCTGCCTTTCCCTCCCCTGAGGAGCCATCCGGAGATTCTGGGCATGAGCCAGAAAACTCGCCACAGCTTTCCTGTGTCCTGGAAGGAACAAGTCTGTCCCCTATAGCTCTATGAAGCAAAGCTGCACCAGCCTAGCCCTGGGGAGAGTGACAAGAGGAGGCTTTGTTGGTTGGTGACTTTTCTCAGAATGTGCACTTAGTGCCACATTGTATATAAACATATAGTGGTTTGTACTCCAAGATTTTTATTCTTCTAGGGCTCCACAAACATTTCATCTATCAGGTGCTGAGATTTTCCATGGAGTCTGGGAGAAAAGCAGAGAAACTAACCTTGCTCCATGGATGCAAAACTGAAACATGAAAATAAAATTCCTGTCTGTAGTTGTTGAAAAAGAGCTTCAACTGGGTGCTGACTTCCTGAAAAGTTCAAATTGTGCCTTTTAGATCATTGAATCCTTAGCACTTTGATGATTAAGAAATAGTTGGTAGATTGAATACAAATGACACGTTAGATGAATGTTTGTTGAGTCAACTGTGCTTTGTCTATGATGCACCAGGCGTAGGTGTGATCTTATGGGATCCTCGAAACAACTCTCAACGCATGTCATCACCGCCTTTCACAGATGGGAAAACAAACACCAAGAGGGTCAGCTATTTTTCAAGGTCATATATAGCAGGCGATCATTAGAGAACAGTCTGTGAAAGCAGGGGTTGGTTTCCCAGCCCACGACCTTTCTATGATGCCACACTGCCTCCTTCTCAATGAGGCATCAGTGGCTTTGCCAGCCTTCTGTTGAACGCATATCTTCATGAGGGCATTTGGCCAGCGTTTGCCTTGCTATCTTTACAAACATGAATTTCATGAGGTCAGAGGTTCCTCTTAGGCCAGGATTAATTAATTAATTAATTAATTGAGAAGCAGAGTTACAGAGAGAGAGAGGAAGAGACAGAGAGAAAGGTCTTCCATCTGCTGGTTCACTCCCCACATGGCCTCAACAGCCAGAGCTGGGCTGATCCAAGCCCAGGAACTTCTTTAGGGTCTCCCATGTGGGTGCAAGCGTTTGGGCCCACTTCCACTGCATATTCCACTGCTTTCCTAGGCCATAGCAGAGAGCTGGAAGAGGAACCACTGGGACATGAACTGGCGCTCATATGGGATGCCGGCGCCACAGGCTGAGACTTAGCCTGCTATGCCTCGGCTCCAGCCCCTAGGTCATGCTTTTAAAGAAGAACACAGTTCCCTGGGCCAGACACACTGGTGTCTTCTTTTATTTTCATATCCTCAGTGTCTAGGCACATTGTATATCTACATGTAAGTGATTTTAAAAACTGAAAAATCAATGAACGATCTGATTGTGAGTCTAAGCTCATATGCACAGAGCCGAGGCCCTCTGGTGAACTGTGTTCAAGAACGTCATGTATGTCAGCAAACGACTCAGAGCCTCACCATGAAAACCATCCCCAGTGATTCATTCTCCCACTCCTTCAAAAGGGTTGTTAATCGCCCACGACTGCAAGCAAGCGGGATCTCCTTGGGGAAGAGAATTCTCCAAAGTTTTAGCAGAGAAAGACTGGAAGGAGGGTCTCTGAGCAAGATCTGTCAGACGATGTGGCTCTGTCTACCCCTCCAGCTCCATGTCCCAAATCCCTCCCTCCTATTTCATCATTCCTGATTTCCCAAAGGATCTGTAGTCCCCCATCCCTGGTTCCCTGGCATCATTTTCCTCCTCCCTCCTCTCTACCTTTGCTCATCCTGTCCCGTTGCTCTAGACTTCCTTCTGCTTCTCCCTCTGCCTACCCATCCCCAGCTCCTGTTTACAGCTTCTGACTCCTTTTAGATGCCACCTCTTTTGGGTCTTCCAGGATTTCCTTCCAAGCTGGAGGATGTTTGATGTTTCTAGATTTCTATTTGATGTTTCTAGATTTCTCCTGAGCATCACACTTGTACCTGCCACTAGGCTGTGCTCCAGAGGGCAAAACATTGTGATTTATTCATCTTTACATCACAATATCAGTGAGAGGGAGAGAAAGAGAGAGGTTTTTCATAGATGGTGAGTTTGGGATATGGAAGTATAGAGAAGGGGGTAGGAGCTCCCCAAATTGGGGAACAGTTTAAGGAAAGGCTAAACTGGCAGGGACATTTCAACATATCAGAGGAAAGAATGTAATTCCAACAGAGACAAGAGAGGGACAAAGCAGGACGGAGCAGAATGAATTTGCTTGGTATTTGCTGCCCATCGCCAGACAATGGGCAACAGAAGAAGCAATCAGATTCCCTAGCTATGTAGATGTTGCTAGGGTTTTATCCTCATTACTTAAATGATTCTTGCAGTGACTGCTTTATAAGCTTACGTGGTTGGGCCAACTTTGCATAGTACACATAGTCTGTAGAAATGAATATGTATGCTGAGATGGTTGGACAAATACGCAACGCATTGGAGGTATTTCCCACAAAAGCTATCAAACTGAAAGGCAAGACAAATTCATGGATAATGGGATTTGCTGATGTTTGTGCCTACCTGGCCCAGGGCTGTGCCAACATGGAACAAGAAGAAAAGTAATTCTATGTTAATTAGGTGGTTAAAAAGCAGTTGCATAAAATCACCACATATCATTTTCATAGGGCCCCAATTCACGCTCACCAAGTAATTCTAGAGTTAGGAACTTTTCCAAAGAATTCCGGCAGTGCTACGCTGGGATAAAATCTGGCCCATTGTGAATATAAAATAGCAATTTTATTTAAACAGTTGTAGCTCCTTGGGTCTCTCCTGGCTGACTCTCATACCGCTCCTTGTCTATATACTTTGGACACATTTTCACCTCCCTCAAAAAGAGCTTTGCTGCTTAATCATCTTCCTCTCGCCACCTCCCGCATCTCGCAAGTCTTGTATTGGAACAATGGGACGATGTCTGCTTAGTGGTCTGTTGATGAATTTCACAGGAGAGTTATCCCTAATAGTCTCCAACACAGTGTCCCTACCTTTGGTGCTTTAGCCAAGTCACTTAATCTTCCTAGTCCATCATTTTTCCAGCTGTAAAAGTCAGCTGATAAGTCTTCGTGCCCCAAGTGTTTCAACCATAGAAGAGTCTGCTGCATAGCATTTCTTTTCCCAGAAAATGAGTGACAACTTTCCAAAGCCAAGTTTTAAAAAGGCTGGCTTCAGTTTTCTCCTACCTGTGTCACTTCTTTGGCAAATATGAGCCAATAAAAGTGCATATGACCTGAACAATCTCTAGTATTTTTTTTTGCCACAGTTTTCTGGTTTATAACTCTGAACTTGAATCAGCTGCACACTGACATTCAATAATCTTATCATCAGACCTCGCCCGCAGGATGAGTTTGCACTTTATCTAATAACAGAGTATAATTTAATTATTGATTAGTGGGGAAAATGCAGCCAAGAAATGCTGGCTGGATATGTTATGTGGCAGGCATGGTGCAGCCTGGTGAGAGAGGCTGATGTTTTTTCTTCACTGGTGGGAATGTACTAACCATGGGACCAAGCTTTCAGGCTGTGGGTACAGTACTTGCCAGGCCATGGGTACTGACAAAGAAGCTTCCGGATAGTGTCTGAGCAAGGGCTCTCTGGAACAAACTCAAGGAGTCCATGGCTTTGTCTTTCTTCTTTACCAACTCCTTGGCCATATAAAGAACCAAAACCCCTGGATGGGTGTGAATGGATCTAGAGTAGGGCACACATCAGCTGCATCAGCTTCAATCCACAATCTTTCCAAAAACTCTCTCTTAAAATTTGGTCTCAAGCAAACATTTGGTCTTCCCTTCCTTTTTCCCATGAATATCTTGAAACCTGTATTTGCTGCCTACCTTTTTACCCCTCTTTCTCCCCGCCTCCAGTTCATCTTCAGCAACACTTGCTGTGGGAGGCAGACACATTATAACTACTCAGAGCACTTTTCTGGCTCCCATTGGTCCACCATATCAATCTCAAACATTCAAGCTCTTTGGGTGGAACTGAGGTCATTTCTACTTGTTTAAGGAGATCTATCATAGTGAAAAAAATGGTTATCCCTTCCAGAAAGCCTGGCACTGTGTGAGCCAGGCAGTGTGCTAATGCTTTTTATGCATGAACTCATTTTGTCTTCAAAATGACACTGGGAACTTGATACAATAGAAGCCCAGTTTACAGACAGCCAATATAAAGCCCAAAGCATTTAGCAACTTCTCCCCAGTCAGCTGTCTGGGTAGGATTGGAAATGAGGCCTAAATCCACCCAATTCAGTGAGGTCTCTACACTGATTGCCTCTCATGTCTCTCTCTCTCTCTCTCTCTCTTTCTCCCCACTCTCTCTTCCTCTCCCTCTCCTTCTCCCTCTCTCTTTCTTTTAAAGATTTTTTTATTTACTTGAAAGACAGAGTTACAGAGAGAGAAGGAGAGAGAGAGAGAGAGAGAGAGAGAGAAAGAGAGAGAGAGAGAGGTCTTCCATCCACTGGTTAACTTCCCAAATGGCCGCAATGGCCAGGGCTGGGCCACACTGAAACCAAGAGCCAGGAGCTTCATCTGGTTTTCCCACTTGAAAGCAGGGGCCCAAGTCCTTGGACCATCTTTTGCTGCTTTCCCAGGTACGTTAATAGGGAGCTGGAGCAAAAGAGGAGCAACCGAGACTCGAACCAGCACCCATATGTGATGCCAATGTCACAGACGATGGCTTAGCCCACTACACCACATCACCAGCCTCCACTCATGACTTTCTTGCCAGGCCTATGTCACCTTTGCCCTCTGCGGCCTCCCACCTTAACAGAACAGCCCAGTGCTAGAGGACATGCGGCCATGCCCGGAAAGAGCGTCCTTTTGCATTTGCTCATGGTCCTCTGTGTGCACAAGGACCTTGAGACCAAATGGAGACCAAAATCATGAAGGGACACAATTGCAGTGCAGAAGATCAAGGCCCATACTGCAAAAGACGCCAATACCTGTACTCAGTCATACCCTTGGTGCAAGCGGAGGAAGTGGCAAAGATCTCCTGTGGACAGGTTAGAGGGAGCGTGTCTTCAAATTAATGTCAGTAAATGCCAAACACCAGTCAGTGGTCCTACACCCTGCATATGCCACACACGCCTGCCCTCATCTTCAGTGGGGCTCTGCTGCTGAAGATAAAGACTTCTCTGGGGCGATGTATGTTTGTTTCATAATCTCGAATGATTACGAGCACTGTATCTTCCCGCCTGTCACCCCAGGACTTAGCAGTGCCTGAGCATCTATGGAATGGTGCAGATCCCTTTGCTGCTCTCTGAGAAGCCTTCCTTGGCACCAGCCCACTTGCTGCCATTGCTTGCTCCCAAGCAGAGTCAACAAAGCACCACATTTCTGTCCCTGGCAAAATGCATGTTAGAGACAGCTGCCTGCAGCTCTTGTTATCTGCTCATTTCCCCCGAACTCACCTCTCACTGCCCCCCTGCTCCTGCTCTAGCCACGCTGGCCTCCCCTTTGTTTCTCCACTGACCATGTTCCCACCACAGAGCTTTATGCTTTCTGAAACTTTCTTCCCCCAGAGCCAACCAGCTCACTCACTACTTCCTTTGGGCTTTTGTTTTTTTTTTTTAAGATTTATTGCAACTGATTTTGTTTCTGAGAGGAAACAAAGATTTATTTATTTATTTGAAAGTCAGAGTTACACAGAGAGAGGAGAGGCAGAGAGAGAGAGAGAGAGAGAGAGAGAGGTCTTCCATCCGATGGTTCGTTCCCCAAATGGCCACAACAGGCGGAGCTGGGCCAATCCAAAGCCAGGAGCCAGGAGCTTCCTCTGGGTCTCCCATGTGGTGCAGGGGCCCAAGGACTTGGGCCATCTTCTACTGCTTTTCCAGGCCATAGCAGAGAGTTGGATCAGAAGTGGAGCAGCTGGTACACAAACTGGTACCCAAATGGGATGCTGGCACTGCAGGCCAGGACGTTAACTCACTGTGCCACAGTGCTGGCCCCAAGTGCTTTTTTTCAAGAGCCACCCCTTCAGTGAGGTTGTCCTCAAATGCTCTATCTAAATAGCAGCCCCCACCATCATTCTCCCTTGCCCCTCAGGATCCACAAGGGATTGGTTCCAGGCCCCCTGCACTCACCAAAATCTGTGAATGCTCAAGTCCAGAGAGGCATAGTATTTGCAGAAAAACTATACACATCTTGCCATGGGCTTTAAATCCCTGGGTTACTTATCATACCTAATACAAGGGAAAACTTTGTAAATAGTTGTTGGCGTATAGGGTTTAGGAAATAATGACCACAAAAAAGTCTGTACACGCTCAGTCTAGTTCAAAATTTTTAAAACACTGTTTTCAATCCATGATTGGTAGAATCTGTGGATGTGACCCATGGAGACCAAGGGCCTGCTGTGCTATGTTCTCTTGGGACAGGATAAGCACTTATAAGGAATGAAGGAATGGATTTTTTAAGGGCCTGTGGGAGCCTGCATGGTCACGACTATGTTCAATCTCCAGCATCTGGTATAGTGGACCTGGGACAGAACTGGAGCTTCCCACCTCACTGGTGATGCAAATTAGAGGTGTGTGAAGAAAACAGCCTGCTTCCTGGGACAGGTTCTCTGCCATGTGCCTTAGGTATAAAGCTGGGTGTCATCTTGACAGCTTGAGATGTACTTGCTGCTGCCCAACCCAAGAAGGGAGGAGGCACAGTGCTCAGGGTCACATTGCTACTGAAGGGCAGACTGGGACTTGAACCCAGTGCTAACATCAATGGCTGTGTTCTTTCTTCCACCCCATTGCCTCTCTTGAGAGCCCAGCTACATTTAAACAAATGGATCTTTGGCCCATACAAGGTCCTGTAATTAATGAAGTAAATCAAAGTAGAAACTTTCTTTCTAAGTGAATTATTTTTCTTTCCCTGATTTTTAAATTTATCTTTCCCTTTGGTCCATGATATTTTCAGGTTCCCTTTCAAGAGGAAGTAGGATGGAAGTGATTGTGATAATAAACATGACAGTCATGGAAACCGATGGTGAATATGAAATGCTGTGTAAAGCATTGCACATTAGTCACATCTTTCTCAGGAAAATCAGTTAACTCTTGCAGCTCTCTCAGCCTTAAGCATTCATAAATTTATCTGTTTTAAAAGACCAAGGGATCTACAAATGGACTCCATTCTCCCAGTCTCAATAGAAGATCTCTTTTTTCAGAAGCATGCTGCTCGGATTGTGCCCTTTCTGGGGGTGAGGAAGAAGGCAGCACCAGACAGTGCTCCTGTTCAACTGCGTCCATGAAGACCTGTCTGGGGACTGGGAGGAATTTTGTAAGAAGATTGAAGCTTGGACTGATTTTATAAAATTACCAATTTTTGAATCTTTTGCATATTTGCAAGCCTGCAGTCAGCACCGTTGCCAGATGACGCCATCATCTGGTGGTTGTGGTCCATGTGTTTGGAGTCGATTAAGGACACATCAGGAGACAACCATCGCGAGTGCAGACATCTCATGGCAGATGTCTGTGTTACTTTGGCCTGATAACCAGGGCCATCATATTCATGACAGTTTTTCAGTAGGGTGGTCCTGCTGGTTAAAACAAAATAAGACACAACAAAAATTTGCCCCCACTTGTCTAGGAGCTAACTTGTCTCCATTTAAATGCAGCCTGTGTGCTGTTGGCTCCTCAATTTATGCCTCTGGCTTGAACTTGTCACGTGGACTGTGTACCTGTATGTCAGCTGCTACTTGGTATCCCTATGTCACTGTCAACTGTGACATAACATGTCTTAAGTGGAGAATTTAGCTGGCCCTGGACCTCTGCCCACCCCATCAGCTCTTACTGCCACCAGTCCTCTCTCAGTGATGGCCGCTCTACTTCTCTCATGGCTCAGGCCAATAATCCTGGAGTCATCTGTGATCCACATCACACACTAGGTCTATTGGAAAGCCTCTTGGCTTTACTTTCAAAATGCATGCCAAATCTAGCCCCTTCCCACTCTCTTCACTCCTTCCAACCTTGTTCCATCCACCATCACTATTCGCTTGAATTTCGGCAATTATCTGCTGGCCAAGTTTCTGCTTCTACCCTGTGGTCACCAACATGGTCCTCAAAGTGATTTTTTTTAAAAAAACAAAAGTCAGGGGGCTGGCAGTGACCTAATTGTTTATTCTCTGTCTTCCCCAAAGCTCCCTGAGATCAGGGATTTTTGTCCTTCTAGTTCACCAGCACCTAGAACAGTGCCAGACACTAGACCTCCAATAAATGTTTATTAGAAGAATGAAGGTGTTGAGCACTAATCATGTGCTGGTGACTGTGCAAAGGATCTCATATACATTATTTCATTTTAATCTGTCAACAACACAAAATGGGGAAAAATCATTTTGCAGAGGAGAAACCATGGCTTCTGGGTTTTGTCACCCAAGGTCACACAGCCAGGAAGAAGCCCAGCGAGGATCCAAACCCACACTGTGTCTGACCCAAAAGCCGGTGTGTGATGACTACAAATACGACTGGAGCCAGTGCTGGGGCTACTGGAGAGAACAGCACAGACCGGGCAGCTTCTACCACAGATGTCTTCCCAATGTTCTGAAGCTGAAGGTATGAGGTCAAGGTGCCAGTAGGGCAGTGTCTTTTGTCCTGGGATTCATCTCCTTGGCTTGTAGATGATGGGTCTTCTCCTCATTTCTTCACATGGCTCACTTGCTGTGTGTGTGTGTGTGTGTGTGTGTCCCAATCTCATCTTCTCATGAGATCACCAGCTATTTTGGTTTCTGCCCACTCAGATTATTCATTTACCTCAATCACTTCTTTAAAAGTTCCGTCTCCAAATACAGTCACATTCCGGGGTACTGGGGATCTGGACTCAACCTGCAAATTTGGAGGACACACAGCCCTTAGCACAACTCTGCAATCAGACCAGCTGACAAAAGACAGAATGGGCTCCCCTACTTCTGAATTCTTAATTCATAATTCATTTCTCTCTGCTCTCTCCAATCTTTCTTTCTTGATTGACTCCTGCTTGTCAGTACACAGATAATAAATTGATGCAGTTACCAAAAGAACCCTTCAGTGTCCTTCACTTCACTACCGAACATCAACAGACCCTCTCAGGTCCTCATCTCTGGGTCTTGAAGCTTCATTCTCCTCCCCACACTTGCTGGCCTTGCTTTTGCAAAGATGACAAAACCCAGCCTTGTATCTTCTTTGCAATTTGCCTCTTCTCATCAGAGCCCACCGTTGGCCATACTTCGTCAGTCCGCTTGCTCAGATCTGATGATTCTGACTCTTTTTTTGTTGTTGTTGTTGGCAAATGGAGGAAAGGAAGTCAGAGGGTAATTCCTGATTGTTGAAGTAGGAACAGAGATGTCTACTTAGGGCTCATCCTACTTAGGGTTAGTAGTTAGCATTGCCAGGTAAAATACAGGATGTCATGCAATATTTTGAACACATCTATACTAAAAATTATTCATTGTTTAGACGGAGTTCAAATTTAACTGGGACTCTTACATTTTCACTTGTTCATTCTGGCAACTCTACTAGTATTCAAGGTAAACAGATGGCCCTGTACCTGCAGGAAAGCCTGCATCTCACAGTTGGTGGTCGTTTGAAGAACAAAGGAACCAAGGTAGTGTCTTGATGGGCCAGAGTTTGAAAATGGGTACAACCCAAGAGATTGTAGATTCAGGGAGAGCAGTTGATTTGGGTATAAGTAAGCCTCTATAGCTAAGAGTTGATCTCATGGAAGTAGAGAGTAGATGTGGTCACCAGGAGAGAAGAGGGCGTGGGGAGAACTTGGGCAACAGGTACAAAGTTATAGTCAGGAGGAATCAGTTCTGGTGCACCACTGCATGGCAAAGTGACAAGAATTAACCATGATGCCTGGTACATCTCAAAACACCTAAAGAGGATTTTGAATGTTTCACTGCAAAGAAAGGATCACCACTGGATATACCAATCATCCTGATTTGACTATTACAGTGTATACCTGTATTGAAACATCACATTGTACCCCATATATTTGTACAACTATGCATCAGTTAAAGAAATAACAAACAGGGGGGCAGCATTGTGACATTCCAGGTAAAGCACTGCTTGGACTATCAGCATTCCATATGCACGTAGGTCCAAGTCCCAGCTGTTCCACTTCCAATCCAGCTCCCTACTAATGGGAGTGGGGATGGGGACTTGGAATTAGATCATTTAAGATCTTCCCAACTATAAGGTTTCAGGGCAGCATAAAATGCAGGGTCTTCACTTTATTTTTTATTTTTTTTTTTTTTTTCAACTGAAGTTCTTTATTTTATGTACAGAGAGATGGTATGACTTTCCCATAGCACTGATGTCTTGGAGGATCCATTCAAGGAAATGACTTAGTCCAACTTAATGAAGCCGATGTCCTTCGCGTACTGACGGAAACACTGGCGGCACATGTTCAGCCCGTATTTCCGGATCAGGCCGTGCCGGTTTGAGCAGACGCGGCAAGAGCGGGAACCCTGGCCGAATTTTCGCGGGTGGCTCCAGTAAAGCTGCTGGTGGCCCATCTTGCTTTCACGAGCGCAACGAGGCAAAAGGCGGGTCTTCACTTTAGACCATATAGCACCCTAGGCTTGGGACTCCTTTCCGTTCTGTATGCCTCTGCCTCGAGCGGGATTCACCACCACTGGCCTAGAGGAGAAGCTTGACACCTCCTTAGACTTAGAACATTGTCACAGTTGCCTCAAGAGAACATTTCAGTGCAGGTCCTGTTGGAGAGCTAGGACTTCAGCAAACTTACAAGAAAAGGTTGGCTGCCAATGAATCTGTGGTATAATTCTCCAGAGACTTGCTTTCCCCATTGTAAGATATGAAAGTACTTTAAGAAGTTTACAGAAAATGGAATCAAAAGATGTTTATTTTGATGCAAAATACTTGAGATATTTAAAAATGCATATTATGAAATAATGGATGAAGGTCAAATTTTTTTGAAGATTTATTTTTTTTAAACTTCTATTTAATGAATATAAATTTCCAAAGTACAGCTTATGGATTACAATGGCTTCCCCCCATAACGTCCCTCCCACCCGCAACCCTCCCCTTTCCCACTCCCTCTCCCCTTCCATTCACATCAAGATTCATTTTCGTTTCTCTTTGTATACAGAAGATCAGTTTAGCATACATTAAGTAAAGATTTCAACAGTTTGCTCCCACACAGAAACATAAAGTGAAAAATACTGTTTGAGTACTAGTTATAGCATTAAATCTCAATGTCAGCACACTAAGGCCAAAGATCCTACATGAGGAGTAAGTGCACAGTGACTCCTGTTGTTGACTTAACAAATTGACACTCTTGTTTATGGCATCAGTAATCACCCTAGGCTCTTGTCATGAGCTGCCAAGGCTATGGAAGCCCCGAGTTCACTGACTCTGATAATTTTTAGACAAGGCCATGGTCAAAGTGGAAGTTCTCTCCTCCCTTCAGAGAAAGGTACCTCCTTCTTTGATGACCCGTTCTTTCCACTGGGATCTCACTCGCGGAGATCTTTCATTTAGGTTTTTTTTTTTTTTCCCCCAGAGTGTCTTGGCTTTCCATGCCTGAAATACTCTCATGGGCTTTTCATCCGGATCCGCATGCCTTAAGGGCTGATTCTGAGGCCAGAGTGCTGTTTAGGACATCTGCCATTCTATGGGTCTGCTGTGTAGCTCACTTCCCATGTTGGATCATTCTCTCCCTTTTTTATTCTATCAGCTAGTATTTGCAGACACTATTCTTGTTTATGTGATCCCTTTGGTTCTTAGTCCTATCATTATGATCAATTGTGAACAGAAATTGATCACTGGGACTAGTGAGATGGCATTGGTACATGCCACCTTGATGGGATTGAATTGGAATCCCCTGGTATGTTTCTAACTCTACCATTTGAGGTAAGTCAGCTTGAGCATGTCCTGAATTGCACATCTCATCCCTTATTTTTTAAAAATCAGAGTTAAAGAGAGAGAGGAAGAGACAGAGAAAGAGAGAGATCTTCCATCTACTGGTTCAGACTCCAATGGCCAGCAGTGGACCAGGCTGAAGCCAGGAGTTTCATTTGTGTCTTCCATATGGTTGGCAGGGGCCCAAGCACTTGAGCCATCTTCTGCTGTTTTTCCCAGGTCATTAGCAAGGTGTTGAATCAGAAGTGGAACAGCCAGCACATGAAAAACGTGCCCATATAGGATGCTGGCACTGAAGGTAGTGGCTTTATCTGCTATGCCACAATGCTGGGCCCCCAATTCTTTTTACAGCAAAATATTTTTAATTCCACTTTCCATAAAGTATGGTTATACCTCCTTTAGAGTCATTTTGTGGCAGGGATCATATATTTTCCATTTGCTTTTAATCCTCAAACCTGTGCTCAAACCAGTCTGGGAGTTTTGATGGGCCAAAGGAGACTCATGGTCTGGAAGATTTGGGGACCCCCAGGAGGGCTGGCAACAGGGAAACTTAAAAAATCTGCCAAGTCTGCCTTCCATACCCTTCCCTTCCCATTCAACATTTACTCACAGATACCTTTTCCAAGGTCTTCAGTGATCATATCTCCATGGATTTTTCCAAATTAATAACACTAGTCTCTTCCCTCTCTCCCCCTCCCCCCACACCTACCTGTATGGTGGACACCTCCACATAGAGCTATCAACTCATGAGTCCAACCATCCATCAGGTACTATTGGGTGGAAAGTGTTCCAGACATAAAAATACCCAGGAAGTCTTGCTGTCTTAATGAAGCTCATGAAGTTGGGTGGGAGGTGTCATATGGACACATGCATTCAACTCGTCCAACCAATACAGAACCATCATCACCTGACCCCAAACGTGCCCCTTCTTTTTCAGATAAAGACATCACCATCCCAGCACCTGCTAGGATTTATAACTCTAAGGTCACATCTGTTTCTTCTTTCTCTCTCTATCATCCCAGTTCATTTTTACCTTTTTGACACTGACTTGGTTCAGTTACCATTTGCTAGGTAAGAGCATAGCAGTATAATTGCAAGAAAGTTTTACTGGGTTGAATTGAATTTGGTTATAATCCCTAAGCTTCCATTTTTAGCACCATAATGTTTTATTAAGCTACCTTTTGTGAGATGACCTTCAACACAAGTTACTGTATTCAAAGAACTGTACTTTGTGTTTTACTGACATTTGTCCTGTATACTTAAAACATATCTCTTAATCAATGTTCTCATTTTTGGGGGTAAGGCTTTTAAGACTTCAGAAAGCCTGAAAACCTCATTGTCTAGAACACCTACACAAGCCAGTTGACATTGTCTGGTTTTTTAAGGCCAGATCTGAGGTAGGGAAAGAAACATCTTTGCAGCTTAGAAAGATGCTGATGGTGCTATTCAGAAAGGGACTCTAAGGAGTCCAGTTTTAAACAAACTCTAATAACAAAGCACTCCCAGCCAAGAGCGAAAGCTGATCTCCTGACATAACTGGTGCCAGCAATACCACCTTCCTGCCTTTAGCCACGCTGCTGACGCTGAATGACGCATCTTCCACCCCACTTGTGGGAGAGCCAATCGGTTCCCTTTGAATGAAATCTTTATTCAGATGTTTAAACACCCCAGGGGGAGGGGAGGGAGAGGACAGGAGATGTGTTTCAGAAACAAATGGGGACCCACATGCCAAGTTTCTGTTCTTGTTACTGTTCAGGTTTTGGCTCTGTGAAGACGGTCTCAATTCCATGTTTTTCATTCAACTGGTTTGTTTGGCAAAACCGAACGATCAATACAGAACTCTGAGGTCAGTCTCACCTTACACAGAGAGCTACAGCTGGGAAGCTCAGCTTTCTGTGGTCGGGAAACTCTGGAAGCCGCTGGCCTGCCGTTGACAACAGGAGGCAAAGATATGGGCCAGATAACTCTTTCTTCACAAGCATACAAATCTAGGACTTTCCCCCTTAAAAATCCAATGTACAAGCAAAGCTTTGTGGATCCTTGGGTGCCAGTGGGTGAGGCAGAGAAGGCAGAGCGAGTGTTAGGATGGAGCGAGTATGTGCTATGTCCACGCACAGCCAGGGTCTGCCCTTCAGTTGTTCGTAAGCCAACACAACGGACACTTGCCCCTCTTGCTCTATCCTGAGACTTACAGGCAGGCACACACCTAAAAGGGCAAAATGTTAAGAGGAAGTGGGAGGCAGCGAGGGCCTCCGTGCTCCTCAGGCCGTCGATCAATCTGGCACAGCTGGCATCGGGTTCTTGGGATGCAGATTCGCTTTCCTGGTTTTGCCTTCCAAGTCACCTTTCCTTGCACCTGCTTTCCTCCAAGTGAGTAAAATTAGTTCTTTTTCCTCCCCTCTTCCCACTGTCAGTTCCCCTGAGGCAGAAACAAATGAGTCTAAATGCAAAGAAGAATCTGCTTCAGGGCTGGAAAGATGAAGGTCAAGGTGACTGGTTAGTTCTGTGTCACCATCTGTGAGGTTATAATGGGCAACACGTGTCCACCTTACTAAGTGCCAGGCACTGCTCTGTGGCTCTATTTACCTCCCTAATCACAGCCATCTGATGAGCAACATCACAACCACTGGTGTTTATAGAGGGGGACAGAGGCACACAGAACTTAAGTAACTGGTCTAATGGCACATGGCAGATAGACATTAGAGCTGGGATTCAAACCCAAGAAGTCTAACTTCAGAATCCCTTAAACACCCCACATAGACCCAGCCTGTCCCCTACACCTAGGTATGCGACTGATGGCCAAACAGCCTGGGCAATACTTTTCCCTCTACCCACCCACTCCCATGGATGAAGGACAGCAAAAAAGGCTGCCTAGACGAGCGCAGAGAGAACCGCACTAAGAGAGGGCCACGGCTGCGCAGCTTCCATGGGCCATCTCCTGCCAAGAATGCAGGTTTCACTGTACCAAACCAGATGCAGGGTCCCTATATGCCAACACTGCCTTGTCACTGGTGGGTGAGACTGAGGCACTAATTCTCTACAAAATATGTGTATACCCATCCAGTGACCTACCAAAGATGTGCTGCTTGTCTTCAGCTTAAATATAGAGCTTAATGATCCTAACACAGTCAAAAGATGCAAAAGATGTATAGATGCTGCATTGGTCAGCCCAGGCTGGTGAAACAAAACACAGAGGGATTAAACTACAAACATTTATTTCTCACTGTTTAGGAGATCATTACATCCAAGATTGAGGTGTCAGCAGATCCAGTGGCTGGAGAGGGCTTCTTCCTTCCTTGTTTGTAAACAGCCAACCTCACATATCTTCATGTGACAGAGCAAAGGAGAGGAAGCAGCTTTCTTCTTGTAAGACCCTAATCCTATCATGAGGGGTCATAACCTAATTATCTCCCAAAGACCTTGTCTCCACATACCTTCACATTTTTAGGGTTTAAATGTATGAACTGGGGAGAGGAGAAAAAGTCTTTTTTTTTTTTTTTTTTTTTTTTTTTGACAGGCAGTATGGACAATGAGAGAGAGAGACAGAGAGAAAGGTCTTCCTTTTCCATTGGTTCACCCCCCCCCCCCCCCAGTGGCCGCTGTGGCCGGTGCACCGTGCTGATCTGAAGCCAGGAACCAGGTGCTTCTCCTGGTCTCCTATGGGGTGCAGGGCCCAAGGACTTGGGCCATCCTCCACTGCACTCTCAGGCCACAGCAGAGAGCTGGACTGGAAGAAGAGCAACTGGGACAGAATCTGGTGCCCCGAACGGGACTAGAACCCGGTATGCCGGCGCTGCAGGCAGAGGATTAGCCTAGTGAGCCTCGGCACCGGCCTGAGAAAAAGTCTTTTACAGGTGCCATTCTATAAATTTTCACAGAACCATAAAAAGTTGGAGAGAAGGGGCAGGACCAAGGCCAGGGGGTGCTTATCCTCACTGGTAAGCACTGATACCCAATACTCATGCAACCAGAAAGTTTAATTAACCCCATTTTGTTCTTAAATGACTAATTTCATGCCACTGTATCACTAGAACAGATAGTTTATCTGTTTTGTCCACCACTGTATAAAACAAAACTTCAAAAAGTTCATGGAAGAATAGAATTAAAATGTAAGTCTAACTTGATGCAAAAAAACCCCCTGAAATCTATATATATATTGTTCAAAAAGTTCGTGAAAATAGATGCATTTTGAAAAAAACTATGCATGGATTTCAAAAGTTCCTCCCACCAAAATAATTCTATCTCTTAATTCCACTTTCCATGAACTTTTTAAATTTATTTTTAAAATATTTATTTATTTATAAAAAAATTCAGTTACACAGAGAGAGAAGGAGAGGCAGAGAGAGAGAGAGAGACAGAGACAGAGATCGTCCATCTGCTGGAAGTTGCAGTTGGCTGCAATGGCCAGAGCTGCTGATCTGAAGCCAGGAGCCAGGAGCTTCTTCCAGGTCTCCCATGAATGTGCAGAGGCCCAAGGACTTGGGCCATCTTCCACTGCTTTCCCAGTCCATAGCAGAGAGCTGGATAGGAAGTAGAGCAGCAAGAACACAAACTGGCACCCGTATGGGATGCTGGCACTGCAGGCAGCTTTACTCGCTATGCCACAGCACTGGCCCCTCCATGAACTCTTAAAAGCATTTTGTTTCCCCAGTGTTCCATCCATTGCCTGAACTATAGAAGCACTCAACTAGACTTATGGAATTCAATTGCTCAGACCATCTCATCCCTTCAAGGAATCAAGGTCTGTCTATCCTCTTCCTGAGAAACGCAATGCGCCCATCTTCATGCAGTGCCTGTAGAGTCTGATTGGACTAAACTACTTCCATCAACTCACAGCAGAAATTACCACAATTTGTTGTTACTGCCAGTATTTTCATAGTTAAAAGAAAATAAAGTTTCTGGGTCAAGATTAACTTAAGTATTTTTCAAGTTATTAGAGAGAAACCTAAAAATAATATAATTCTATTTTTGTGTAGATCAGACACAATGCCTAAACTAAAAGACATATTTGTCAAATAAAAAAAAAATCTCTTCACATATTTGTATAACTGCCTTCAGTGACTCCTCTACTCTCAAACCCCATCTTAGGTTTCTCAGGCGAAATCCATAGATCTTTTCCTCTTAGAATAACTGAGTTATGGGATTGAGGATATAAACTCAATCAAGCCTCAGGACCAAATTCCAAGTTGTCAAGTTCTAATATTGATATTTTGCTTTTTAAGTCTACCAAGTCATAATTAGAAACAGTTGCTCATTGGCAAATCGGTTTTCTTTTTCCTGATCCTCAAATAATAGTCCCAATAGTTAAAAAATTTAAATATGGGTTCATCAGGTAAGCATAGTATTTAAGAATCAATATGCAAGACGGTTAACAAAACCTTAGCTCAAAATTTCAATGTGGATTATAAAAAAAAGCAACCTAGAGAGAAAAAAAAAAAATAAATGAACCATTGCCCCCAAATCACTGTTTCTGCTTTGGGTCCATCCACTTGCTATCACCTAATGCTGTAAATACTTGAGTAAGGGAAGACATAGGCATGTCATAATCCCAAAAACAAATTTCAGCAAATAGTTCAGCAAACTTTGCTTTCTTAATCAATTCCCAGTAGGAATTTTAGCCTCAGATAAAAGGCATCTGATGTGTTAGCTTTTATATCAGTTTTTTAAAAAGATTTTTTGATTTATTTGAAAATCAGAGTTAATGTAGAGAGAGGAGAGGCAGAGCGAGAGCGAGAGAGAGAGAGAGAGAGAGAATCTTCCATCTGCTGGTTCACTCCCCAATTGGCCACAATGGCTGGAGTTGCACTGAGCCGAAGCCAGGAGCCAGGAGCTTCTTCCAGATCTCCCACATGGGTGCAAGGGCCCAAGGACTTGGTCCATCTTCTACTGATTTCCCAGGCCATAGGAGAGAGCTGGATTGGAAGTGGAGCAGCTGGGTCTTGAACCAGTGCCCATATGGGATGCTGGCACTGCAGGTGGCAGCTTTACCTGCTATGCCACTGCGCCAGCCCCATACCAATTTTGATTACCATTTTAAGTAACTAAACTTTGCAGTTTTTCAATTGAGGGCATTAAGACTTGACCTTGCTCTGAAGGCAATGAAGGACTTATTCTATATGCTGTCAACAGACTGCTCCCAGATCTTGCAAAGAGAGACAACAAGAGCCACTTTCTGATAACTGGGTCTTTCACATCACCTAAAATGGTGGCAAAACAGCAATGGATCTGTAGTTGGCAAACTTATTTGGGAGTCTCTATCAGAGGGTAGAGTGGGAAGTATCATTATGTTCCTAAAACCAAAATATTTTATAGATGATAACAATTATACAATGCATAGTAAAGCATGAAAGATTTCCAAGATATAAGCTAGACAGAATAGTGCTTCAAGCAAGATGCAAGTTATTAAGAAGTTAAAAGGGAGGTGGGTATTTGGTGCAATGGTTAAGACCCCACTGGGATGCTCACTTCCCATATTAGAGAGCTTGGAGTTGAGTCTCAGTTCTGCTTGTGATACCAACTTTCTGCTAATCACACCCTGGGAGGCAGCAGGTAACAGCTCAAGTACTTGGGCCCCTGGCACCCAAGTGGGAAACTCAAATTGAGTTACGGACTCCTGTCTTCAGCCTGGTCCAACCCTAGCTGCTGTGGCCATTTAGGAAGTGAACCTGCAGATGGACTCTCTCTCCTTCTTCTCTCTCTCCTTCCCCTCTCCTGCATCTCTATCTTAATCCACTTTTCATTACCTTAACTAAAATACCTGAAGGAAGCAGGAAAGAAAAACTTGAACTCCAAAAATTCAAACTCTTCCAAGAACACCCCCTGCCCCAAGCACGCCCCTAAGAACCCAAGAAACATGCCAGAAGTTCCACCTACCCCATCGTTAGATCAAGTTTCCACCTTTAATCAAACATTAGCATTACAATATTACAGTTTAAATAACTGCATGAGTTTTGAGGCAATAAATCTTGCTATAACATTGTCACTGTCTCTCTTTGCCTTTCAAAGAAATGAAGAAAAATTTAATTAAAAGAAAAAAGAAGTAACAAAGGAGGTGAAGAAATGATGAGAAGTATTTGAGAATCAAACACTTTAGTTTGAAGAAATGAAGAGAAGGGCCGCATTGTGTTGCAGCCAGTTAAGCTGCTGCCTCTGATGCCAGCATCCCATATGGATGCTGGTTGGTTCGAGTCCTGTCACTCCACTTTGGATTCTGCTCCCCGCACACAGTAAAGTAGCAGAAAATGATCCAGGTATTCAGGCCCCTGACCCCAACATGGAAGACCTGGATGAAGCTCCTAGCTTTTGGCCTGGCCCAGCCCCGCTGTTGCAGTCATTTGTGGAGTAAACCAGTGGATGGAAGATTTCTCTCTGTCCCCCACCTCCTCTGAAACTCTGTTTTCAAGTAAATAAATAAATCTTTTAAAGAATTAAGACAAAAAGGCCATTTAGAGATGATGGAGGTTTAGAGATTGTTTAGAAATACAGGTAATAGGGGGCTGGAGCTATAGTGTAGTAGGCTGGGCTTCCGCCTGTGGTTCTTGCATCCTATATAGGTACCGGTTTGTGCCCAGGCTGCTCCTCTCCCGATCCAGCTCTCTGCTTATGGGCTATGGAAGCAGTGGAAGATGGCCCAAGTACTTGGGCCCCTGCACCCGCATGGGAAGACCTGAAAGAAGCTCCTGGCTCCTGCCTTTGGATTCACCTAGCTCTAGCCATTGCAACCATTTGGGGAGTGAACCAGAGGATGGAAGACCTTTCTCTGTTTCTCCCTCTCTCTGTCTGTAACCCTACCTCTCAAATAAATTAATAAATCTCTTCTTAAAAAAATATGGGAAATAGAGACATGTCTGGAATTGAATTATGTTGGAGATCCTTAACCAGGGCTTCCCAATGAGTTCTATGTTTTTATTGTTTGCTGTCTGCAGGCTAAATCAGAACCTCTGCGGTGGGGCTAGGGTGTGTACCAGGTGTTTCTAATGTATGCTCCAAGTTAAGAAAAAGTGGTACCACATGCCTAATTTTTCTTCTTGCTTTTCTCCTTAAAACACAACTTAATTTTTGCAATGCTATTATTTTTAAATGTTCTGAACATAAAAACAATGCATTGAAAATTTGGAAAATAGGAAAAAGTACATATAAAAGATTAAAATCATCCCTAATTCCATTACCTAGAGATATCCTTTTAGTCCAGGGAGTCTAAGTCCGAGTTCCTCTGGATAGATTTTCAAAGATCCAAGGCTTGGACCTCTGGAAATTTATGGAAAAGTACTGTTCAATCTTTTTTTTTCCAAGCTCATATGTGGTTTTTATAATATTTTTGTTACATGTTTTTCTTTAAAGCTGCTTTTTTTCCCAGTTAAGAATGCACACATATTCCCCCAAATCCTTAAGGGCCTTTGAGACTATCACTTTTAAAGGGTGAATAATAGCCCATCAAGGCAACCCCCAAGCCCTCACTCATGGTTGGACAGGAATATTACCCACATTTGCTACTATGAAAAACACTGTAATAAACATCCTTATACATAAACTTCTGCATTTTTTAAATGCCTTTTTTCCTTTCTGAGATGTGAAGTTACTGGAGCAAATGGTATATGCTTTTAAAGACATTTGCCTCTATTGTTAAATTGCTTTTGAGAAAGATCTGGTTAATCTGTACATCTAGTAGGAGTATATTAAAATGTGAGTGGTCCTAGCTTTCTGTTTGTAGGCTTTTCTTTAAAAAAAAAGATTATATACGTATTTATTTGAAAGGCAAAGTGACAGAGAGAAAAGAAGAGACAGGGATCTTCCATCTGCAGGTTCACTCCCCAAATGTCTGCAACAAGCTGGGCTGGGCCAGGCTGAAGCTAGGAACCAGGAATTCCAACCAGGTCTCCCATGTGGGTGATAAGGACACAGGTACTTGGGCGATCCTCTGCTTCCTTCTCAGGTGCATTAGCAGGGAGCTGAACCGGAAGGGGAACAGCTGGGACTTGAACAGGCACTGATGTGGGATACCAGCTTTGCAAGCAATGGTTTAACCTACTGCACCACAATGCTGGTTTAAACACAATGCGTTACAAATGTTCTGTGCAGCTTTGATTTCTTTACAAGCCCCTCATATTAGTGAAGTTCTCTTAATGACAGCCTGATAAAGTGTCCTCCAGCTAGTTACCTGAAGAAGGCAGACGAAAGAACTCACCTGCATTATTCTGCTACCTGTCTTCAAGCCTCAGTGCAGGCATCCTCTCCCTCAGAGATCGACTTCCCTGACAACCAATGCCTTCCCTTGGTGTACACTCGTTGACTGTGTCCACATCATAGGCTGCACGTGCACATGCTCCCTGTAGGTAGAGGGAGGGAATGCTGTTTGGTGTGCATCCCGGTGGACGACGAACCCCTCTGCTCCTGCTACCAGAGTTTCAGAGTCAGTCACCTTCCTGGCACACCTTAGCCAGGTTTCTCCAGCTTCCAACTCAAGACTTCTGTTTCGAGCCAATGACACAGGCACAGGTGTAGCTGAGAAATTACTGGAGGCCAGAGCAGGGTCCAATGCTGCAGCCTGAGTCTTGGCAAGACCTCAGCTGTGTGTCCTTGAGTCTACCCATCCCTTTCCTGGAGCTTTCTCTCTTACCTTCTGTGGTTGTTTGCACAATTTCCTCCCCAAGGATGCTCCCCTCTTCATTCCTGAACTGGGAATATACTGTCTGACATGGCACAAAGGCACTAAGGTGGGAGACAGTGAAGGATCCTGAGATGGGGAGATTGTCCCAGGTTATTGGGATGGGCCTGGGGTCATCCTAAGAGTTCAAAAATGGGAGCAGGCCACCCACCCACAGAAGCAGGGATTGGAGTGACATCTCCTCCAGCAAATGTTGCCAGCACCCTAGACGCTGAGTTAGGAAACAGATTCTCTCCCAGACTTCTCTGTAAGCCTCATGTTGGGCTTCTGACCTCCAGAAATCTATGATAACAAACCCGTGTTGCTGTAAGCTAAGTCTACGTTACAGCAATGGGGAACTAACACACTTCCCCACTGAACCCACAATATTCTCCCTGCACACATTTCTGCTTGATGTAAACCATTCTCCCTTTCAGCTGCTCATTACCAACTGCATGTTGCCCTCCTTGAACCCCAGCCTGGTGTTGGCTGGGGCCCATCCTCTGTTCTCTCACATCATCCTCTTCCTCTCACCTTGAGCTATGGTTCCCTGCTTAGTGGGCAATCTCCCCCTAACTCCCCATCCCAACACACACATACACACACACACAATCATGAACTCAGTAAGGACAAAGACTGAATGTGATTCACCTTCAGACTCCCATGCTAGCACAATGCATGAATAAATACAAGGGCACTTCAAAAAGTTCACAGAAAAAATGATTAAAAATAAATTTATTTCCAAGCAAAAATATATTTTAAGAGGCAAGTATTTGGTGCAGCAGTAAACCACTGCTTGGGATACTCACACCCGTATCAAAGTGTCAGGGTTCAAGTCTCAGTTGTGCTCCCAATTCCAGCTCCCCACTAATGTGCACCCTGAGAAGTAGCAGGTGGTGCCTCAAGTATTTTGGTCCCTGCCACCCACGTGGAAAATCCAGATTGAGTTCTTGGTGCCTAGCTTTACCCTAGCCCAGCCCTGGCTGTTGCAAGCATTTGAGGGAGTGAACAAGGTGATGGAAGAACTCTCTGCCTCTCTAAATAAATAAATTTGAAATCCATGCATAGTTGAAGTCTTCACAAAGTTCATGAAAAATGTGCATTATGAAAAAACTGTGTATAGATTTCCAAAGATTGCACCAAAATAAATTTTGATTTCAATTCCATTTTCACAGTAATTTAAAGTATTCTAGTGTTAGTTACATGACCCAATCATAGCTAATTTGTTTACAAACATACAAACAGATGGAGATAGTTTAAGGAAATCACTTGTGAATACATAGAAAACCATTCATATGAGGCTTGTTTTCTTTCGATAGTGGAAATTATTTTTAAGGAAGGTAGATTTATCTAAAAGGAAGGTTCCGCACTTATGATGGGATTTTAAAAAGCTGACTAAACATACACTATGTTAGCTAAAGGGAAAGCAGAGTAAACACAATCAGTTTACAATACTATTAAAACCTAAGGGGAAATGAAATGTCTGTTTCAAAAATGCTGGGTGTGCCTGTGTCTCTCACACTTCAGTGTTATTGTAGGACACTCCAGTGGCTGGTTGCAAAATCTTGATGGTCTGCTAACCCTGGCTTCATCCAGGCCGATGTGAAGCACGCATCTGAGACACTCGGGCTTAAGAGATCTCTCTCCCTTGCATGACAGGGAGTCTTAAATGATTTTCTTTCTGCCATACCGAACATACTCCCTGCCTAAATTTTTAAGCCTTTGGAGTCTATCCTACAAAAATTCAAAGGCACAAGTGCACAGGGATATTCACGGCAGCTCTCTTTGTAATAACATTTGATTGGAAACAACCCAACTGTCAATCACCAGGAAAGTGGTTGAATAAATTATGGGACATCCATAATCCAGAGCTTTATGCATTCCTTAAAAAGAATGAGGTAGTTTTATACATACTCCTTGCTGCATCATCGTATTTCACTGCTCCAAACTCTCTAGGGCTTCCAGTTGCAATGAGGTGGAATTCAAACTCCTTCCCCTCATCTCAAATGCCCTCCAGAGGGTGGCTGTGCCTACCTTTGTGACCCAGGGTCTGCATTCTCCCCTCCTCCATCTGGATTCAGCACAGCAGCTTTCTCTGTCGGTTCCTCCCTGGCCACCCCAGCTTATCCCTATCACAGGTTCTTTGCACTTGCTGTTCTCTCAGTTACAAATGTTCTTCTCTCATCAGTGTTTCTTCACCTAATCCCACATTAAAACCGTGTGCATGCCAAACCAGCTAATTAAGAATCTTGGGGTGTTTCCCAGACATTGGGTGCTTTGGGGTTTGGTTCCTAGTTTGTTCTTAGTCTCCCCAGGTGATCCCCCGTGTAGTCCAGCTTGAGAACCAGGGTGGCTTCACACAGTGACTTCTTTCCAACATTGCAGAGTTCAGATGTCATCTCCTTTAAGAAAGTATCGTTACACTACTGTAAAAACTAAAGATTTAATTGAATGGATAGCACCTAAAAGAAAACTAGGAGCAAAAGATGAATGCAAACTGAAACTGAATTTGTGAATGTAAAGGTGACAAGTGTGGGCCGGCACATGTTGAAAAGATAACATTTAAAATAAACCCAAATATCCCAACTAGACCTGGGCAAAGTGAATAGGTTCCAAAGAAGACGTGCAAGTGGCTGACAAGTACAGATTGACCATTCCTAATCTGAATGTCTGAACTCTGAAATGCTCCAAAAGCCAGCTCCTGTTAAGCACGACATGACACCACACCACTCACGGAAAATTCCACTGTGAAGGCTGGTTTCAAGCACATAATTATTTAAAAAGTATATAAATTGCCCTAAGGCTACGTGCATGAGCTATATGTAAAGTATAAATTAGTTTTGTGTTTTGACTTGGGTCCCAACCTCAAGAACATCAGTATGTGGCTGGCGCCGTGGCTCAATAGGCTAATCCTCCACCTTGTGGCGCCGGCACACCGGGTTCTAGTCCCGGTCGGGGCGCCGGATTCTGTCCCGGTTGCCCCTCTTCCAGGCCAGCTCTCTGCTATGGCCAGGGAGTGGAGTGGAGGATGGCCCAGGTGCTTGGGCCCTGCACCCCATGGGAGACCAGGAAAAGCACCTGGATCCTGGCTCCTGCCATCGGATCAGCGCGGTGCGCCGGCTGCAGTGGCGGCCATTGGAGGGTGAACCAACAGCAAAGGAAGACCTTTCTCTCTCTGTCTCTCTCTCTCACTGTCCACTCTGCCTGTCAAAAACAAAACAAAACAAAACAAAACAAAACAAAACATCAGTATGTGTACAGAGATATTCCCAAATCCAAAACACTGCTAGTCTCAACCATTGTGGGGATAAGGGATAGTCAATCCATCTATAAAGAGATGCCCAACATCACTAATGATTATGGAAATACAAGTCAAAAATCACTGTGGGGACTAGTGTTGCGGCGTGGCAAATTAAAGCTGTTGCCTGCAGTGCCAGCATCCCATATGGGCACTGGTTCGGGTCCTAGCTGCTCCACTTCCAATCCAGCTCTCTGCTGTGGCCTGGAAGAACAGTGGAATATAGCCCAAGTCCTTGGACCCCTGCACCCATGTAGGAGACCCAGAAGAAGGCTTTGGGTTAGCACAGCTCCTGCCATCTGGGGAGTGAACCAGCAGATGGAAGGCCTCTCTCTCTCTGTCTCTGCCTCTCTGTAACTCTGCCTTTCAAATAAATAAATAAATCTTTTAAAAAGTCACTGTGGCTATCACTCTTAGGCTAGCTTGTGTGGATAATGCAAGAGAAGACAAATGCTGATGACAGAGTAGAGAAAAGGAAACCTAGTACACTGTTGGTGGAAATGTGGATTGGGGCAGACATTACGAAAAATCATATGGAGGTTGTCAAAAAATTAGAGGTAGAACTACCATGAGATCTAGCAATCTCATTTCTGGATATACAGCTAAAGGAAATCAAATCACCAGTCTGTAAAAATATTTAAACCCCATGTTCATTGTGACACTGTTCACAACAGCCTGAATATGGAAAGAATCAAAGTGACTTCAACAGCGGAACAGATAAGGAATTGTGTGTGTGTGTGTGTGTGTGTGTGTGCAGCAGAATATTATTCAGTCCTTAAAAAGGACTTAAAAGGTTCTTAAAAAGGACTGAGATAGGTCCATTTGTGGCAACATGGATAAACCCAGAAGACATTTTGCTAAGTGAAGTAGGCTAGGCACAGAAGGAAAAATGCCTCACGAGCTCACTGAAGTGAACTCTAAAAGACGTTGAACACCTAAAAGCAGAAAGTAGAAAGGTGGTTGGTTGGCAAATGTGGGGAAGGAAAGGAAAGAGAAACAGGTCAAAGGTACAAAGTCATAATTAGGTAGGGTGAATGAGTCTAGAGACCTGTTGTACAGTGAGGACTAAGGTTAATACTCTTGTATTATGCACCGGCAATTTGTTAAGTGAGTAGATTTTAGGTGCTCTTATACCCACAGAAAGTAAGTAAGTGTGGTGAAACATGTTTTAATTTGCTTGATTATAGTAACCATTTCACAATGTATATGTATATCAAAACATTATGTTACACATCTTACATTACAGAAAGGAAAGAATAACAATTTCACAGAGCTGGAATCTAAGCTTCAGTTTGGTCACTTGCTAACTATGATCATGTATTAGTTACCTAATAGCTCTGAGCCTCTATAATGGTACTCACCTTAGAGAATTTTTAAGGAATAAGTAAGACTATGAATGGCACACAGTGAACCATAAGTCAACAGTATCATGATTGTTAAGTAACAAATGACTGAAGCAGCAAATGCTTCAGAAATTAAAAGAAAATAAACATAGTAGGTGTTGGGGGGATCAGAGAGAGCTTCTCTGACAGAACAGCATTGAGTTTTGTCTTAAAGTAAAGCTAGAGCAGACTTTGGACAAGCAGGGGGGATGGTGAGGGTCACAGGCGGCATGGCAGGTGATCAGCAACAGCAGGAACAAAGGTCAGAAGGAGAATTTGGCAGAGTGTGTTGGGGAAGAGGGAGTTAAACAGGAGGAACACACTGTCCAGACAGCAGCTGCCATGTGTGGATGGGTGGGACTTCTGTTTTCTATCACTTGGCGTCTTTTAGCACAGCCACTTACCTGTACTAAGTGTGTTAAGGCAAGTCTCTGATTGGAAGCAGACCTGCGGTGGGCAGAGGCAGAGTGGTGCGGGCGCTAGGGCACAGGCTCTGGAGAGCTGCTCCTTTCCACAGGCACACCAGCGCTCTCCTGGAGACTGACCCCAGGACATGAGGCAAGCTTACAAGGTTTTCTAGGGAGAGACCCCAGACTAGTGCCGACAGGCAGCCCGTGTTGGTCCCATGGAACAAGCCAGCCACTCCTGCAGGGGGCCCAGATCTGTCCGTGTGAGTCAGGATCCCGGGAGGAAATGGCAGCACACCCAGACAGGCCACTGAGGCACGTCCAGCGAAGGGACTGTTTACAAGGGGCAGGCAGGGCCAAGGGGAGCAAACCAGGGAGGGAGAGGAGACAGCTGTAGCAACCCTGAGAGGGGCTGCGTGATGGGAACCATGTCTTTCTGTAGAGAAATGTAAGCAGTACCAACCCATGGCCAAGTAGGGAGTGATCTGGGGCATTAACACCCTGTCTCCCTCTTGTCTGTCCACTCCTGAGCGTGAGCTAGCCGCTTGTCAAGCTCAAGCCAGAAGCCAGAGGGCAAGGGTGTCTACTGATGCAGCAGCTACACAGGCCAGCCCCTCTGGGTGTAGAGTGGGCAAGGAAGGGCACACGGCAGGTCTGAGGTGCCCAGCACCACAATCATGGGGAATGACAAGCCTGCATCCCCTTAGCGCATCCCCTCTAAGTGGACCCCTTCCTCACTTCCCTCTTTATCCCCCCACCTGCTGCTCATCTGGTTGCTCATGTAGCCTTGTCAACTGGACTCCTAGTGCCTCTCTGAGACCACACCCTGCTCACACCATACACAATGATTTATGATTTTACCATTTATAGTGACAAACACCGGGTGGAAACCTCACTGGATATTTATGTAACCGTGGAGTAAATGGAGGACTTCCCAAAGCATGACCTAAACGTAAAACCACAGAGGATAAGGCTGATTGTTTGTACAGCATACGAACTGGAAACTTCCATTTGACAAAAAGCACTGTGAACGAAGTTGAAAAGGCATCAAAAAATAACAAAAATAAAATTCAAGCAGCAAATAAGAAAATAGCATTTCAGCAAATTTAAGTAAAAGGAATACTGTCTAAATACATAAAGGTCTCAGACAAATAGGTAAGAGCTGACTCAAATTTGGGGTGAAGGAGCTAAGAGGAAAACTAAAAAAAGAAAAGTTGTGAAAATGAAAATAGACACATAGGCAAAGAACGTGAATAAGATTGATGAAAGAGGGGGGGAACTTGATAATAGTATATGGAAAATGTTCTGACTACTCAACCCAAGAAATGCAAATTTAAACAAGAAACTCTTTTTCCAACCAAATTCACAGGGATGGTTTGTAATGAGAGCACTCTGCAGGAACTGTTTTGGAAGGGCATAAAGTATTATAACCTCGTGAAAGGCAAATTGGCAGTGAGGTATCGGGAAACCTTAAATATTCATCTCCCTCGACCCAACATTCTCACTTCCCAGGCTCTACCCACAGCTTCTGCTGCTCACAAGACAAAGCACAGGAACTGGCGCTGTGTGTAGTAGGCAAAGCCTCTGCCTGTGGCACCGGCATCCCATATTGGCACTGGTTTGTGTCCCAGCTGCTCCTCTTCCAATCCAGCTCTCTGCTATGGCCTGGGAAAGCAGTAGAAGATGGCCCAAGTCCTTGGGCCCCTGCACCCATGTGGGAGACCTGAAAGAAGCTCCTGGTTCCTGGTTTCCTGGCCCAGTTCTGGTCATTACAGCCATTTGGGGAGTGAACCAGCAGATGGAAGATCTTTCACTGTCTCTCTGTCTCTTGCTCTCTGTAACTCTACCTCTCAAATAAACCAATAATTTTTTTTTTTTTAAAGATGAACCACCACCATCCTGAGCGGCACAGCCCTTTCTGGGTTGGTCTCCCACATCTCCACCCGCTGGCGAGGGCCCCTCCCATACCTCAGAGCACTTCCTGCTCATTGCCCTCTGCTTGGAAAGCCCCTGGTTCAGCTAATTTGGCTTGCTCTTCTAGAATCAGTTGTCAGAGGGTCTTTCCTGTTTATTATAGACAACTTACTCCATGCTTATTATAAACCACTTATTTATTTACACAGCCGTTTACATATTCCTATGTCTAATTACATGTCTGTCTCCACCATCTTGGTTTTCTTTCTTTCTTTGCACCTGCTACATTGGTGGATTTCACGTGGGGCCAATTCTGCTTCTCCAGGGGACACTGGACAATGTCTAGAAACCTTTTGGGTTGATACAGCTGGGGGTGGGAGGTATTACTGGTTCCCACTGTGGTGAGTCAGGGATGCTGCTAAATATCCTGCAACTTACAGGAGATCCCCAACGAGTTGTGGCCACAGCGCTAAGGTTGGGAAACTGTCCTTCACGAACTTGTGTCTGGCCTAGAACAGTAACCCACACCCGCACACTCACACACAAAACCCGCAAAAGAGTAAACTAGGGTAAAGTGCTTTTCTAAAGCCCAATTTCTTCTGGCATACAATGAGCATAACACCAATGCCAGAGTTTGCAGGGAGCATTAACAGAGATGAGATATGAACAGTGCTTGCTATCAAGTTAGCACCCCATCTACACGAGAGACTTCAAACAGTTTGTCGAAAAATAGAATTAAAAGCTTATTTTGGTGTGAAAACATTTTGAAGTTCATTTTTTATAATATGCATTTCCATTGACTTAAAATTTTAAACTTTTATTTTTCTTTTTTTTTTTTTATGAGAGAAAGAGAGGGAGAGGGAAAGGGAGAGAGAGAGAGAATCTTCCATCCAATGGTTCAATTCCCAAATGCCCACAATAGCCAGAAATCAGCCAGGCCCAAACCAGGAACCTGGAACTTGATCTGGGTCTCCTGTGTGGGTGGCAGGGACCTAAGTACTTGAACCATCACCTACTGTCTCCCAGGATGTACATTAGCAGTAAGCTGTTTAGGAAGCAGAGTAGCCAGGCCGAGGCACCCCACTTGGGATGTGAGCACTCCCACCAGCAGCTAAACCACTGTGCCGAATGCCTGCCTTTTCATGAATTTTTTGAAGTGTCCCTGAATTACTACATCTTGGCAATAAAATACATAACTAATGAGCCCAGAATATTTGGGTGCTGAAATGAGTCTTAAAATGAGTCTTAAAGACTTTATAGTCAAATCCCTCCAATTTTAAAAAAGATTTATTTATTGGAAAGGCAGAGTAATAGAAAAAGAGAGCAATAAAGAGATGAGAGAGAGAGAGAGAAAGAGAGAGAGAGAGAGAGAGAGGAACAGATCTTCCATCCACTGAATCACTACTCAAATAGCTGCAATGGCAAAGCTGGGCCAGGCCAAAGCCAGGAACCTGGATCTCCATCCAGATCTCCCACGTGGGTGGCAGGGGCCTAAGTACTTGGACCATCTTCTGCTACTTCCCCAGGCATATTGGCAGGGAGCTGGATCTGAAGCAGAGCAGCTGGGGCTTGAGACGACAATCAGATATGAGATGCTGGCTTCAGAGGTGGCGGTTTAACTTGCTGTGCCATAACCCAGACAGCACTCGCCAGAGTCCTTCATTGTATAGCCGAAGAACCCCAATCTACGAAGGCAAATTACTTACTGCACCATTGGCTTCATATCTGAGTTTCCAGTTGAGTGGCAAACCACATTTCAAATGCATGGAAAGGAAAGAAATTATAGGTTCCTTTATTAAACAAATCATTATCTTCTTTGGTTTGGCTTGTAAATACAATTTTCATAGATATGTATAAAATTTTCTTAAAAATAGAATACTAACAGAACAATGATTTAATTGAATAATGTCATCAGAAGTTTCACAAGGGTTTATTTTAAAATGACATTTTTGGCATTTATGCAAAAATGGGCAAATATATTAAAATACAAAGTTAAACAAATAATACATTCTTTTAACTGAAGGAGATATAGTTAGAATCCAGAATGACAATTTAAATAGTTTGTCATAAACTTCTCTAATATTAACAGGCTTTCTGGTATTTATGCTAAAAATTAACTACCTTGTATGATTCAGTTCTTCTTCCTTGCTCAATTGCTAATAAATACAATAAAATCTCCTAGCAAAATATAACTTAGAGGCACCATCTGATCTGAGATCTCGGATTCTAACATGTTACAGCTTTAATAGGAACACCCATATAACCAGAATTTAAACAAATTATGGCAAATAAATTAAAACATTTATATTTTAACATCTATGGACTTTATTAGGTGTTCCTTATATAGTCATCTGGTATGTTTAAAGAGTGAGCAATCAAATAAAAGGAAATATGGTCATAACTGATTGAAGTAATAAAATCCTGAAACTAAATAACATCTCATAACTCATTGCACAGCCTATATTAGATTTCATTACATCAGTATATAGCTTAGCAGTAAATTCTCCTGATGGTCATAAACCTCTAAGGTGTTGTCATCCTGAAAAATGAAGGAGAGGCAGTTGGTGTGGGTACAGAATGGATAAATCTTCCATGGTGTGGACTACCTCGAGGTTATAATGTTGTAGTGCATCGCCACCTAGTGGCAGTATTTCAAGCCTTGTTCTGCTACAGGTGGCTCAAATGTTTTCTCGTTTCTCATTCCCTTTGTAACCGTAGCTTTTAGAATACATACTCCTATGCAGTGCAAACCCATCTGCTCTTCATCCACCATAGGTCAAAAATTTGGTCATGACAGTTTTTATGTTCACCTAACTTTTTAATTCCAAGTACTTTAGCTATTTTCAAAGCCACACACAGGATGTCTATATTTTAAAATACCATCCTGGTTGTGAATTTGGAAGGATTATCACAGATCCAGGAACTTTAAGCTCTGGCCCGTTTTTATTCTTACTACTGAGGTCTTAGCAAATCAGCATTAGTGTGGAGTTAATGCTTTAAAAGGGAGTCCTTCAAGTAAACAGCTATATGAAATAATTACCAATACCTACACTTTGGAGTTTATTGAGATTCTGGAATTTAAAAATAAGCAAAGGTGCTGTTAAGTGACTCAGTTACCTTTTGGTACCATTGACTGAGCATAATATGTAAGGGTATGCGAAAGTTTAGTGGAAAATGGAATTAGAAGTTTATTTTGGTGCAAAAAAATTGATATCAATACAGACAATGGATCTTCAAAAAGTTCACGAAAAATGCATACTGTGAAAAAAACATGCATAAATTTTAAAATTTCTTTATTTCTTTATTTATTTTATTTTATTTATTTTTTTTTTTTGACAGGCAGAGTGGACAGTGAGAGACAGAGAGAAAGGTCTTCCTTTTGCCATTGGTTCACCCTCCAAAGGCCGCCGCGGCCGGTGCGCTGTGGCCGGCGCACCACGCTAATCCGATGGCAGGAGCCAGGAGCCAGGTGCTTTTCCTGGTCTCCCATGGGGTGCAGGGCCCAAGCACCTGGGCCATCCTCCACTGCACTCCCTGGCCACAGCAGAGAGCTGGCCTGGAAGAGGGGCAACCGGGACAGAATCCAGCGCCCCGACCGGGACTAGAACCCGGTGTGCCGGCGCCACTAGGCGGAGGATTAGCCTAGTGAGCCGCGGCGCCGGCCTAAATTTTAAAATTTCTTTAACTTACCTTTAATCCTATTTTTCCATGAGCTTTTTGAAGTACCATAAACATTGAGGCCATGAGAACTCAGTTCAGGATAATCAAACATTTCAGTGTGATATGGAATTAGGACCATAGCCAGCATTTGGGGGTCTGAGGCCTCACCACTCCTTATTTGCCTCCTACACAGTGATAACATAAAGGCTGAGTGACACCGCATAGTGTGTTCCTACCATGAACGAAAGCCACATGTCCATCTTTGGAATGGAATTGCAAAGCACGGTAATATAGACAAACAAGAACATGGACCAAATCAGAATCAACAAATCTATTTTCTTCCAAGGTCTAGGGAAGCCATATATTCAAAATTCAAATCAATCTCAAACTTTTGAATAAGAAAAATAGATATCAGAAATTTGCAATCAGTACAAAGCAAATGAACAGGACTCACAATGTGGGACATTTAAAACATGGCTAAATCCAAAAGGCAAAACAAGGAGACAGCAAAATTTTAGTATGGCAAAGTTGTTGGACAGACTGAGTTCTTCTTCTCATGTTGGGTGATGGGTACTTCATTCAAAGCCAGACCTCCAGGGGAAGGGAATGGGCCAGGCGTGAGAGCGCCATAGAGGAAATGGAAGGGAAAAAGAGAGGCTCCGCTCCGACCTCCGCTACTAGTTGGTCACTCACATGAAGCCAGCCCTCCGTGTGTGGCACCTACTATGTGCCAGCAGGTGTTTCTAAGTGCTTGACATTCACCGCAGTCAATCTTCACAACAACTCGTTAAAATACGTTCTGTCATTAGCTGACTTCATGGCCCAGGAAACTGACGCATGGAGAGGGTAAGTCTCATTGTGAAGTTCCACCACAAGCAAAT
This sequence comes from Oryctolagus cuniculus, assembly GCF_964237555.1. NCBI lineage: Eukaryota > Metazoa > Chordata > Mammalia > Lagomorpha > Leporidae > Oryctolagus > Oryctolagus cuniculus. Next base: position 121,781,672 of record NC_091437.1, read on the forward strand.
GAACTCAGACTTGGGCAGGCAGACCCAGAAAGAGCTGTGAAGCACAGTCCTCTTCTGTCCACAGCACTGGCAAGCCTGAGTGTTGCAGTCACTCTCGTGGTGGTTTCTGAACAGGACAGCTTTGGTAACACAAAGTCCCTCTCTTTCAAATAAAAAAATTTCACTGACACATTAACAAATTGTCACTCATTCACTTTGTTTTTTCAATGCCAAATACTAGCTCTGCTTTCTATCTTATTCTTCATAACAAGAGAACAATTACAATGATGTTTAATAGTAAAACATGAGCAGCACGTGGGTTAAGCTGCCACTTGACACCAGCATCCCATATCAGAGTACCAGTTCAAGTCCCAGCTGTTCTGCTTCCAACTCAGCATTCCCGCTCATGTGCCTGGGAAGACAGCAAATGGCTCAAATACTTGGGCTCCTGCAACCCATGTGGATAGAGTTCCTAGCTCCTGGCTTCAGCCTGGCCCAGCGTTAGCTATTGCTGCCATCTGGGAACTGAATCAACAGATGGAAGATCTCTCGCTCTCTCTTGCTTGGACTTTCAAACAAATCTCAAAAAACAAAAAGAATGGAGTTGGTTCAACTTAAAAGAAAAAAAAAATAAAACATTGATGTAGTGTTCTATGGTGTGTTAGTCAGCAATTTGCTACTTCAAAATACCTGAGAGGGGGCTGGCATTGTGGCTTGGCGAGTTAAGCTACCACTTGCAATGCCAGCAACCCATATGAGTACCCGTTTGAGTCCTGGCTGCTCCACTTCCCATCCAGCTCTCTGCTAGGAAAGCACCAGAAGATGGCTCAAGTGGTTTTGCCCCTGAACTTACTTGGGAGACCCAGATAAAAGCTCTGGCTCCTGGTTTTGGCCTGGCCTTTGATAGTCATTGAAGCCACTTGGGAAATAAATCAGCAAATGCAAGCTCTCTTTCAAATACTTAAAATAGAATACCTGAAAGAAGCTGTTTATGAAGGAGTTTATTTTGGTTCATAATCCAGAGATTTACATGGTTCAAGAACAGCCACTCTCCAAGGCCCCACCTTCACACACCGTAACCAAATTCAGTTCCATCCTTAATCCACTACCATCAGATTCTAGTGATCAAGCCTCTAACAATGGCCCTTTGAGGGCCACTCACATTATGGTTCAAACCATAATATGACTTTCAAGGAAAACTTGACACAAGTTCTGCATACGTGATCTCATTTAGGAGATCAAATGGTGTAGTCTAAGCATGCAGTCAGCTTTCAGAGGAACTCAAAAAATCAGAGGTTGCCCTACTGACATGCCACTTTCTGCCTTCAGCAGGTGGACAGTTCAATGGTTCTTCCTGTTCCATCTCAACCTTGGTCAGTTCTGTCGCCCATCTTTCAGCAGAGCCTGTAGCGTACTTTACATGTTGACTGCATTTATAAGCGTGGTTACTAGGCTCAGTGCCTAGTTCATTTCCACCTCACCCCTCTTTCCATATAGCTTGTAGTGCTCTGGTTTGAGAAGCCCCAGTTCCATTTTGTTATAAAGATGCACTTTTTTTTTTTTTTTTTTTAATTTGACAGGTAGAGTTATAGACAGCGAGAGAGACAGACAGGTCTTCCTTCCGTTGGTTCACCCCCCAAATGGCCGCTACGGCTGGCACTGTGCCGACCCGAAGCCAGGAGCCAGGCACTTCTTCCTGATCTCCCATGCGGGTGCAGGGCCCAAGCACTTGGGCCATCCTCCACTGCCTTCCCGGGCCACAGCAGAGAGCTGGACTGGAAGAGGAGCAACCGGGACTAGAACCCGGCACCCATATGGGATTCTGGCACCACAGGTGGAGGATTAGCCAAGTGAGCTACGGCGCCAGCCCCAAAGATGCACATCTGATGTCTCCCGAATGGGCCAGACTCCTGCAAAAGTGATCTTGAACTAAAAGAGCTTTTTAGGGGAGTTCTAGCCAAGGAAATTTTCTGAGCATGCAAATACTTAGAAAAAGAGAGGATTTGGGCCTGCTTTGGGGGCAGCAGTTAAGACTCCACTTGGGACATCCATATCTCATATCGGAGTCCCTGGGTATGAGTCCTGGTTCCACTTCCAGTTCAGCTTCCTGCTAATGCACTCCCTGGGAAGCACCAGACAATGGCTCAAGCACTTGGATCCATATTACTTATGTGGGAGAACTGGGACTGAGCTCTGGCCACAGGGCTTCCACCAGGCCCCACCATGGCTATTGCACCCATTGGGGATTGAATCAGTAGATTAAAAGATCTGACTGGGGCTGGTGCCATGGCTCACTTGGTTAATCTTCTGCCTGCGGCACCAGCATCCCATATGGGCACCAGGTTCTAGTCCCGGCTGCCCCTCTTCCAGTCCAGCTCTCTGCTGTGGCCCGGAAGGGCAGTGGAGGATGGCTCAAATGCTTGGGCCCTGCACCCATGTGGGAGACCAGAAGAAAGCTCCTGGCTCCTGGCTTCAGATCAGCACAGCGCCAGCCGTGGCGGTCATTTGACGAGTTAACCAACAGAAGGAAGACCTTTCTCTCTGTCTCGCTCTGTCAAATAAAATTTTTAAAAAATTGAAAACAAAGATCTGATTGCAAAATAGATACAAAAATTTAAAAGTATGTAAAAACAAGAGCTTCCTTCTGTCAAAGGGGACTATACTGAAATCTTGTCACGATATGACTTGATCTTCTGCTTCAAAACATCAAGGAAATTTGATCTCCTCTGGAGGGGAGGGGGCCTTCCCTCCTCCCTGTCCTAGAAAACACAGCGGTAATGAGCAATCTCAAAGGCAGAGCTTGCCCACTGCGCTTCAGTGTTGATTCACTCTTTAAAAGGCTTTAGAAAACCTGTGCAATCTTAAAACCATTTCATGCCTAAGCACCCTCAGCACAAGGGCTCATGCAAGGGAAGGGATTCATTCTATTACCTGAGGATGCTTTTGGACTCGGAACATAAATACCTGCTATTGCTTTTTCCATTACAAAAGTGAGTACTACTCAATTATTTAAAAAAAAAAAAAAAGTATCAGAGAAAAGGAGAACCCAAGACCACCTTTGCTTACTGTTGCCATTCTAGTATTACTTCGGTTTTTCTTTAGTGTTAGTACCTGTCTAACCACATTGCTATTAGACCAATGACTATAGAGCACAATGCCTGATATTAGCCACTGAATAAAATGGTGGCTGCTCTTAGAATAATTTTGCAATTCTTATTACATAATCCATGCATTCTTTTCATAATATGTGATTTTCTTATGTATTTTGAACTTTTTTTTTTTTAAGATTTATTTATTTATTTGAGACCCAAGTTACAGAGAGAGGGAGAGACAGAGAGAGAGGTCTCCTACCTGCTAGTTCACCCCCAGGTGGCCACAACAGCTGGAACTGGGCCAGGAGCCAGAAGCTTCTTTCAGGTCTCTCACTTAGGTGCAGGGGTCCAAGTATTTGGGCCATCTTCCACTGCTTTCCCAAGCCATAGCAGAGCTGGATTGGAAGTAGAGCAGCCAGGACTCGAACCGGCACCCATATGGGATGCTGGTGCTGCAGGCAATGGTTTCACCTACCATACCACATCAGTGCCAGCCCTTGAACTCACTTTTTTAAAAAGCCTCATTAAATGTCCTAACAGCCTCTCTTGGATATTCTTTTTAAAAAACCTCCCCTGAAATTTTGTCAATTTTCTTTTGTTCCGGATAGCTAGATCTTCATTTGATAATGGTTTTGTTCCTGGTAAAAGCAATTTTCCTTTAACATTCTAATGTTTTGTCATTTGACTTTATAATTAATTTGAACTACATTAATAACATTATTACAAATCAGAGAAACTGATAAAGCGTTGGTACATACTAAGGAATGTCAGCAAGGGAGTATCTATTAAAAGTCAGCTGATGAATAAATACTTTTACACAATAACACTTTTCTATCAAACCTAACTATAGATAACCAATTAGATTTCTCATTCAAGAGCCACCCATTATTTCAGTGCTCCAGTTATTTTCCTCTCAGAATTTTTCATAAATTTGAATCCCACACATTGCCAACAGTTTTTGTATTAATATAATCCACTTGGAGAATATTTTGGCAATATGGTGAAATTTCAAAAAGTCTATGGAAAAATAAATCAAAAGATCTGTTTATTTTGGTGCAAAAACAATTTTGAAATCCATGCATTTTTTTCATAGTATGTATTTTCCATGAATTTCCTGAAGACCTCTATTCTATATTTACACAGGAGTGCGTGTTCTTTCTTTTAAAACAGCAGGATGCAATGTCAAATCTATTTGGAGAGCAGTGGTTAAGGGGCTGCTTCCCAATCCTAGCAAACTAGGGGGTGAATTGTCTTTGTCCATTAAAACACTAAAAATATCTTAGAAGTTTAGAAAGAATTGTTAGATATCTGAATTCAATAGTTATTCAGGATAAAGTCTAGAATTTAACAAAGTCCAACAATGATTACAATAGACATTTATGTAAAGTAATGCATCTGCAGACCAAATAATTCTTAAAGTTGTGTTTCAGCTTTAATCAGTTTTGGAAAAATACACAAGGACAGCAGTATCTACAGTTTTGAAATATGTGATTACTTCTTTGCCCATTCTTCTCTCTCTTTTCTTTCCCGAATAACCTCTTTCAGATATGGTTCAAGGTAGAATTTATCCTAAAGAACAAATAAAATGAAAAGAATCATATCCTACAATTACATACTGACATATCCCAAGCAATCAATATATCAAAGAAATCTATCAAGATGAATTGCTTTTTATTTCCAACTTCATCTATTCCCAACCTGATTAAGAACTATCTGTTTTTCAAAATGTAAAAATCACAAGCATAATGTAATACATGGCCTTGACAGGTACTGAGAGGTTGTCTCTGGGAGCAGAAAGTACATGAGTGTCATAGGCTTTTGAGTGGTCTGAACACAGGTCAGGGAGTGTCAGCATCACAGGAGTCCTTTCTGAGAGGGGCCACCCAACAGGCCGCTCATATGAACATCAACAGCGTTTCATCTCAGCAGGAAGCAGAGTAGGGAAGGAGAACAATGGCCCTGGCTCTTTATATTAAAGACTCGCTCAGTGATTTTGGAAGTGACTCCCCTGAGAGTCTCAATGTGCTTTTCTCTAAAACGGAGCTAACACTCTACTAACCTTAACTTGGCTGTCAAAAATATATTTATTTGACACTACATTAGTAAATATGCTTCTCTGGTTTCTAACATTCAATCCTTATTGGCCAACATTGTCACATACATAGAAGCTGTTTTACCTCCTCATATTTTGTCCACTGCTCTTTAGGCAAGATCTGATGCCTCATGGTCAGGTCCAGTGCTCTCTTAATGCGAAACACCCTGTCATTATAAAGTTTCTCAGGAAGCCTTCTTATGGCTTCTTTTACATCTTCATCCTCATGTATTGTATCATCTCTCATTAATCCTATGGTAGAAAACAAGAGTTGGATTGAATATGCATCTCAAAAACCAGGGGTTTTGGGGATGGCATTGTAGTGCAGCAGGTAAAGCCACCACCCGTCATCTCATACGGGTACTGGTTTGTGTCTTGGCTGCTCCATTTCCCATCCAGCTCCCTACTAATGGTCTGGGAAAAGCAGTGGAAGAAGCCCAAGTGTTTGGGTCCCTGCACCCATGTGGGAGACTGGGTGATGTTCTTGGCTTTGGCCTGGTCCAGCACTGGCATTGTAGCCATCTGGGGAGTGAACCAGTGGATAGAAGATCTCTTTCTTAGTCTCTCCCCCTCTCTGGAACTCTGACTTTCAAAAACAATAAATTAATCCCTCTCTTTAAAAAAAAGCAGGAATTTTTTTTAAAAATGAGCAAGATGACACATCTTACAATGTGGGTGAAACAACAAGAGCTCAAATCAACAGGTATGATGGAAACCCAATGTGTTTCACATAAATAATAGATCATTTTTAATTAATTTATTATTTTTACTTTTTGAAAGGCAGAAATAGAAAGAATGCCCTCCCATGCGCAGGTTTACTTTCCAAATGCCCAACACCATCAGGTCTGCACCAGGCTAAAACTGGAGCTGGGAACACATCCAGAACTCTCATATGGGTGGCAGGGACCCAATCACTTGGGCCATCATCCACTGCCTCCCAAGGAATACATCAGCAGGAAGTTGGAATGGGAAGCAGAGCTGGGACTTGAACCCAGGCACTCCAATATGGGATGCAGGTATCCTAAGTGGCATCTTCTAAAGACTTATTTATTTGTTTGAAAGTCAGAGTTATAGATACAGGGAGACAGAGAAAGAGAGGTCTTCCATCCACGGTTCACTCCCTAGATGGACTCAACAGCAAAGACTGGGCCTGGCTGAAGCCAAGAGCCAAGAGCTTCTTCCAGTCTTCCACATAGGTAGCAGGAGCCCAGGGACTTGGGCCATCCTCCACAGCTTTCCCTAGGCCATTAACAGGGAGCTGGATTAGAAGTGGGGCAGCCAGGACACTAACTGGCATCTGTAGAGGGTGACTTTACTTGTTATACCATAATACTGCCCCCACTAACTGGCATCGTAAGTACTGGGCCAAACAGCCACCCTGGGTTATTTCTTGAAGCACTATTAATCTCCTAAAATTTTAGATCAAATTCACATTTGATCTAAACCAATTTAAAGAAATACTTAAAATATCCACCTAGTCCTAAACTCACATCAATAAACCACACTTCTACTTTCTTGTATTTTAGATCTGAGATCAAGGTATGAAAGAATCTCAAAACGAAGCTTAGGAACTAGTGTTCATCAAGTAAAAGATAAAGTCCATGGAAAATTATAAAGTTCTGAAAAAGTTCAGGAATCATTAGTTGTAAAGGTATGAGGAAATTTTCATATTTGAAACATCTAAAGTCAATGTTATGCAACTGAAAGCTTAAAATTTTAAGTGGTAGAGTTGCGAGAAAGAAAGCATAATGAAGAAAATGTCCTGGCAAATGAATCATTTCCACATCAAACATTTTGAAGGATTTCATCCTTTTCCTCTCAAAAGAATTAAAAAAAAAAATGGGAGCAGATTTAACATTAACAATGAGATATGGTCTAATTTTAAAACCTTCTGATATAATGAGAACAACTATTGTTCTAGAACCAGTAATGCTCTTACAAAAGCACTGCTCTCAGAAAAATCAGAGACAGAAAGCACGGATAACTCACCCAGTTTATTGAATCCTGCAGCATTGTAATACCATTTTCGAATACCATCCAGCCACCGACCTGATGCTGCAACTGATAATTGTCATACTGTTAGGTGCTGCAACGAGTACTTTTATTACTTTGATGGAGGATACAAACACAGCATAGGACAGAATTTCCTTTTCAAACTTTATATTCTATATACTGTAGATAAGAACTGTCTATTCTATCTATGCACAAAAGTGATTGCTGGTAAAAATTAAGTGGCGAATCATAGGAGAAAACAGTTAAGTCAAATATAAAGTCTAAGTACAAAGTATCCACAGGTACAATTGCTCTCCGGTCTCTCACAGTCCAAAATCCTGTGCCCTATATCCCCCTGCTGCCACCATAATTGAGAGGTGGAAAACTGGAAAGGGATTTGAAATGTCTCTAGCACACGTAGTTTCAGAAACAGATTACAGGAAATAATGGTAAAATTCGTGCTCTCTAGGAGCTGGAATTGCGTGAAAAGAGAGTAACAAACATTCCCTGGCTGGCAGATCTAAATGACCCTCACTCCCTAAAATAGTTATTCTTCACTGCCATTATTTCACTTGACCATCCTCTTTAAACACAGATGTATTTCTGGGAGAGTGCTGGAAACCATGAGTTGGTCATTTAAACGTTAATATGGATTAGTAAAGTCTATTTTCCTCCAAGGTAGCTATTTTATCACCAGAGAAATGGATGGATATTTGAAAATAAGTGAGTAAAAATAGGTCATGTAAAACTCCTTGGGAAACAGGGCTGAGCCTCATAAGGTAACTCAGTAGGGGCAAAGGACAACATGGTGGCGCCTGAGGTTCATAGGAGAAATGTACTACACAAGAGGAAGTTAAGCAAGTTTAAATTTTCTTTCAAAATTTTGTCTACGGCTGGTCCCATATCAAGGAAGAAAAGCAAACTCTTCTTTCACTCCAACCCCTCCTAGCTCCTACTCCGTATGTCATGGATTATGTGGCTTGGTAAATCCCCTGGAAAATTAAAAACGATGTATAAAATTGCTTCTATAACTACAAGTATCAAAGAGTCAATGACCTAAAACAACTGTAGAAAACAAATCATTTGTAAACACATTCACCAATGTTGACAGCAGTGACTGATAACTCTGAACACTGTGCCATGCTGTCCTATTTGCCTTCCCCACATGAAACTGGTTTAATCACAATGTTCAAGACAAAGCAGGTTTACAGAAGCCATCCTACCCAGGGTCAGAGCTATGTAGTGAGAGGTAAGATCAGGTCTGTGTGGTCCCCAAACACAACACAGATGCAGAAAGCCTTGAATTTAGCAAGATTCCTCAATATCTGTCAAATTAATAAAATAATGAATTCTTAAATATCTTTCCCAATCCCCCAAATCTCAGTATCATACAGGTTAACAGATTTACTGGGCAATCTGTTTCCGAATGGTTGACAATTACTGGGGATAAGGAGAAGGGGACCAACTTTTTTTTCTTTTTAAGTACTTTAATATATACCGGCAGAGGGCATACATACATACATACACACACACACCACCACCACCACCACCACCACCACCACCACCCGCTACTTGATGTGCACCTCGTTTGAAAGCTTCCAGCGATTTCTGCATTCTATTCCATAATAACGTGTCTGTTCTGTGCCTGCAATAAATACAAATTTCTCCAAACCTACAGATCAAGCTGTCGTTCCAGATAAGCCAAGGTCATCCGAAACCTTTGCTTAGCTGCCTGATCCCTAGTGAAAAGCACGAGGCGGGGAGTGAAGGTTCCAATCCTGTTTCCTCGGGTCATTTTGCTCCAATTAGTTCAGGCGAGAATGCATCGAGCTCACGCGGATGCCCGCGCTAGGCTCACGGCAAGTACTCAGTTCTCTTTGGTACGAAATCGTCCACTACCTCCTTGTGTCCTTGAACTTCGCCAAGGCCGAGGGGAAGGACTGCCCAGCACCGGCAGCTGGAAGTCCAGGGCCGCCACAGCCACCGGGGCACCTTCACCTGCTGGACCAGGTCCCAGTCCTCCAGGCAAACCCCGTTTAGGGGCAGCACGGGGTGGGGGAAGCACGTCCTTCAGGCTGGCCTGGAGCCGCCGCCTTCCGTCATGCCGCAAACCCTTGCCAATTAGCGAAGGCAGAGGAAGAGGAGCAAGCTGTTACGAGAACAAAAGGTTGAACGCAGCGACAATCACCACGTTAAGACCCCTGTCATTCACTTACCAGCAGGCCTCCCCGCCATCTTGACCCGAGAGCAAAGCGTTGCCTTCTGGGTAAGTCCTAGAGGACGCTCTGGGCCCAGGGCGCAGGCGCCTACGTCACGTCGCGAGGTGACGGAGACGCTCGCACAGGCGCAGCTCTGACGGCGGGCGGTAGGCACCTGCCCGGCGCTTTGTATTGCGCAGGTGCATTAGATCTCGCGTTCTGTGATTCTTTCCTTGTCGCTTGATGGGAAACTGCATAGGCAAGGAGTTAGGAGACCGGGGCTTTATTTCACGTTCTGTTACTTATTAGCCGTGAAACCTTGAGAGGTATTGAGTCCTTTGTGTCAGGCCGTGCGCCGCACGTTTTACGGAACATTTCTTATGTAATTCAAAGTCTGTAATGGAAGTCTTACGCTCAAGTCTAGGGTTATGAACTACATGTTAATCCAGAAAAGAAAAAAAAAAAACAGTAAACCTCTCTGGCCTTCGGTTTCTCCAGTTGAAAAAAAAAAAATCAAGTCATTTCAGTCTAAGTTCAGGAAAGACGTTAAAGCTAAGGGGCGGGCGTTTGGCGCAGCCGTTGGGAAGCCGCTTGGGAGCCCTCATCCCATGTCCAAGAGCTTGGATTGGAGTCCCAGCTTCCTGCTAATGCACACCTTGGTCCCTGCCACGCTTGAGGGAGACCCGCTGGCTGTTGTTGCTTTTGGAGAGTGAGCCAGCAGGTGTACCTCTACCTTTCAAATAAACATTTAGAAAAGAAGTAGGGCTTTTAAAACATGAGTTTTTAAAAAAGTCAAAATATTAAATCTAAGATGTACAGGTTTTGTAGAATTTGCATATTTTAAGATAAAAGAAGCACATAAATCTGCCCATTTTTAAGGTCTAAGACTTAAAATACGGGGCATAATAATTTAGTAACAGAGAACAATTGGGGTGTTTAGTACAACAGTGAGCTCCCACCACCACCCACCAACAATCTCTCTCCCAGTCTGAAGCTGAGACCTGGGACATCAAACAAAACTGTCTCTTATTAAATTTGAAATGTTAGATTTAATGGCATTAATCACATCCCAATTTTAAAAGTCTGTTTTCTCCCCTTTCTATCTGTGCTGCCACAATGTCTTGTATTAGTTGGCCTTGCACATGGCACTAAAAGCTAATGAACTATGCCTTCCAGCCTACACTCCCCAAAGTGAAGTCTCAAGACATGAAAAAGTAGATACATTTATACACTGACACACTGCAAAGGGCAGGTACTCAATATATTTTCTCCTCCTCCACACCCTTTCAGTTTCAGCTTGAGTCAGCAAGTGAAAGAAGACCCTATGTCAAGGAATCATACACAGGACTGTGGCAAAATCCAACCCCTATAGGTGTTAATCCTGGAGAGCCTGGATGCCTTCTGATAGTCCTTGGTGTGGCTTCAAAAGCTGTTTTTGGTTTTCTTCCCTTCTGGCCCAGGATAGAATTTGCACTTCTCTGCCCCTTTAATGTTAGGCACAGCTATGCAATGCTTTGGCAAGAATGTATTTATTTTTTAAGAGCAATTTGCCACAGTCCTTCCCCTTCTGTGATTGGAACCCTGCAGTTGCAGTGGAGACACAGAATACAACAATCCTAAAGATGATGTGGATGGAGTAGAACCCTCTTAAAATCCCAAGAGATACGTATGCAACAGAAACTTTTGTGGGGGCTGGTGCTATGGCACAGCGGGTTAAAGACCTGGCCTGACGCGCCAGCATCCCACATGGGCGCCGGTTCTAGTGCCGGCTGCTCCTCTTCCGATCCAGCTCTCTGCTAGGGCCTGGGAAAGCAGTAGAAGATGGCCTAAGTCCTTGGGCTCCTGCACCCGCGTTGGAGACCCAGAAGCAGCACCTGGCTCCTGACTTTGGATTGGCACAGCTCCAGCTGTTGCAGCCATCTGGAGTGTGAACCAGTGGATAGAAGACCTCTGTTTGTCTCAGCCTCTCTCTGTAACTTTCAAATAAATAAATTAAAAAAAAAAAAAACTTTTGTGGTCTTCAATTATTTGAAGTTTGGGGATCATTGATTACAGCAGTACAGCCGGCTGTTCTGCTATGAGAGGGTGTTCCGAAAGGCCAGATGAGCTTCTGCTCCATAGGAAGACCAGGCAGATGCTTCTATCCCTTGAATCCCAGCGGTTCCTTGTTTCCTGACCTCCTCCATGGACCAACTGTGAAAGCACGTATGTACGCTCCTCTCACAAGTGTTCTAGGAACTCAAATGCCTGTTGAGTGCATGAATAAAATAAGTAACAGAAAGGCTACTATACCGGGCCATGACCACTTGCAAACTTAGTTTCCCACAAGGTATCTTATGGGACTCCACAGACCTCTGTTGCACAAGCTACCCCTAATATTAGTGGCTTAAAACAGTTGATTTCTCCCAATTCTGAATCCCGTTGGATAGTTCTGTCCACATGTGTCTGCTGAGGCTGGACTATCCAAAATAGCTTTCACTCCATTTGGTGTTCAGTTAGCGTGGCTGGAACGGCTGGGGTTTGGCCAGGCATCACTCTATACCTACATCTCAAGTAGGGTAACCAGACTTCTTTACAGAGTGGCTGGGTTCCAAGGGGACAGGCCTAGATGTGCAAGTGCTTATCAAGCTTCCGCTTGATAATGTTCCATGGGCCAATTCACCCTGGCCCTGAGTCAGTGTGAGAGACTTCTCAAGAGTGCAGATACCAGCCGGGCTCCATTGGGAGCCATCCATGTTAACAGTCTACCCAATGTGGGGGTCTCAAGGCAGGTAACTCAAGTCATGATGCATCATTTTACAAAGTCAGAGGCTGAACTGTTTACCCAAGATAATACATGGTCAATGAGGAGAAAAGTGACCAAATCATATTAAGAATCTTTGCTTACTGGCTGTAAATCAAAGGTTTGTCATGTCTGCTTAGTCTCATTCCTTCTACTTAGCCTCAAACTACTTTCCTCACCTCCTTCCTGATCCTTAGTAGCTCACCGTGGAAAATTCTGAGTATGTGTGCCTCAAGTAGATCAACTTTCTCTCCCTAAGCTTGTTATATTTTTGGCTCTCTCCTAGATGGTTGAGTCAAAAAAGAATTAAGTCACTAGGAACTTGTATGGAAGAGTGTGTAGACCCTAATATGTATCAAGAAATTGTTTCCCAGGGCCGCTGTTGTGCTTCAGCAGGTTGAACAACCACTTGTGATGCCAGCACTCCATACTGGAGTGCCAATTTGAGTCCTGGTTCCACCGCTTCTAATCCAACTTTCTGCTAATGCACTTGGGAAGGCAGCATAAGATGGCCCATATCCTTGGACCCCTGCAACCCATTTGAGAGCAAGACAGAATTCCTGGCTTTTGACTTTGGCCTGGCCCAGACCTGGCTGTTACAGACAGTTGGGGAGTGAACCAGCAGATGGAAGCTCTCTCTTTCCTTCTTTCCTTCTCTCCCTTATTTTAAATAAATAAATCTTTAAAAAAATTTTTCCAGTACCAATTGAGACTTGAGGCATTTATTTAAAATTATATTAATTTATTCAAATATACATTCATGTTACAATATTACATTTTAACATTCATCAAAAACTAAAGAGTTTTTAAGAATTTATTGAAGTCCTGGACTGAAGCTTTGGCAATCTCTTCACAAAATATTTTATCAGGAATAGATACTAATTTGTCCAAAGAGATATAGTTAGGTTTTGCTGGATCATACTGTGCTCTTCCTAAATAGGTAAGAAACAAATGTCTTTCTTTGACTTTAAACAACTTTGTATTAAATACCTAGAAAAGAAAAAAAAACAATTTAAAACAAATAGGAAAAACTAAAATGTTTACTTAGCTAAATAGCTTAACAAATAGAATTTTTATCCACATGCTCAGTAAATATGACACCACATGATTTAAAGCCATGAGCTTAAGAAATCTATGATGAAAAAGGGACTCACAACCAATAAACAGAAGCATGATAAAATAATTAAAGGTGATGCTGTGACAAACACTGACTACGCCAGAGACAGGGAAGAGTGTGTTAGAAGGGCAAATCCTCAGGTCCTATCCCCAAACTATGTCAGAAACTGCAAGAGTAGGACCCAGAAATCTGTTTTAACGAGGCCTCTAGATGATTCTGATAACTGTCAAGTTTGAGAACCAGTGTTCTAGATTAAGATCCATGTCACCAGAAAACTGATTATTTCATAATCTGTGAAGTTCTTTTTGTTGTTGTTGAATTCCTGCTCCCCAGATAGAATAAAAATTATGAAATGAATCTGACCTCTTTGGAAAGCAACTAGAGGAAAGTATGTGTTGTCTGCCTCAGGTTAATCTCCTAAGGAATACAGCGATTGGTACCAACTTCAGAAAAGACTCAGAAGTAAGCCACGTTCTTGTAACCCGCTCCAAGGCAGGCAGGCAGGCAGAATGGGAAACTGCTGAAGCATGAGAGCTGTGAGGCCCCATTCCTGTGATGGCTTTCAGTTTTCCTCAGGCTGTACTACAGACCACTGGGAACTCTGGGCACACAGCACAAAACCTTAGGCGTCCTTGCCTACACCTACATGTACCAAGTAATAGGTTGCTCAGAAGGGGCACTATGGGCGACAAGTATTCTGAAATAGTGACCAAAAAAAAAAGGAGGGGCCTCCAATGCGCTGTTGTAGGTTAAGCATCTGCCTGCAGCCCCGGCATCCCACATGGGCATTGGTTCAAGTCCTAGCCGCTTCACTTCCTGTCTATTCCCCTGCTGATGGCCTGGGAAAGCAGTAGAGGATGGCCTAAGTGCCTGGGCCCCTGCACCAGTGTGGGAAACCTTGAAGAAGCTCCTGGCTCCTGGCTTTGAATTGGCCCATCTCCAGCCATCGCAGCCATTTGGGGAGTGAACCAGCAGATGGAAGACCTCTCTCTGTCTCTGCCTCTCAAGTAAAATAAATAAATGTTTAAAAAAAAAAAAAAAAAAAAAAAAGCAAAACACAGTAGAAGTGCTAGCTAAGTCAAGATGGAGCTGGTTTGCCTTTGGAATAAAACATCTTTTTCCGCCCCTGCAGAAACAAACTACATGCTATTCTGTCTCTCTTTGTAACTGTATTCCCTTTGCCACATTATTACTGATAATGAAGCTTTTAGGTGTTGTTTATCTTAAGTATGGCTGCTATGCAGTGACTCTTGGCTTAAAAAAATAACCAAACAAAATATAATATAGACAAAATCACAGATGAACCTAAAGCTCCTAAACTTACTCAATTCCTACATATTACACTTTGAAGCATTATGAAGCTTATGACCAGATAGGTTTTCTTCTTCAATACTGTAAGGTGATTTTACTATGAGAGAGCTGTGTAGTCTTTCAACTCGGAAGACTACAGCTCAGATCTAGTTTTTTCTTTTTTTTTTTCTTAAAGGGGAGGTGGGGGTCTGTGGACCATCAGGGGCCACTCCACCACTGTCACAAAAATTTCATCCTGGGAATGCAGCATTAAATTCTCAGGGATTTAAACAAACAAAAAGACTGTCCCCCGAGTCTGAGAAAGCATGATCCTCTCTACCTTAAAGAGGTCTCCAGCCCTGCCTTCACAGTGGAAAGCGGGAGACAGGGTTTTAGGAGGGTCCTGAATATACCCCCTCCCCCTTTCCTTACACTACTGATTCCCTCATGTTCATTATCCTGAAGCTCCTTTTGCTGTCATCTCCCATGACTGCCTTTGAATGATTACGCACAGTCCTTATAGTTCCTTCCCCATTTTTAATTAATCATAACATAAATGTACAAGCAGAATTATTACCTGCTAGAGAAAATTAGTTTCATACCGTTGAGTTTTAAAACACCAGCCAAAAACTTAAAGTCTAAATCACTTCCGCCTAGCTTGTTAGTTAATATGTTTTTCCATTAATAAGCCTTTTATTTCTGTTTTGTCTCGTAATAATAATACACAGACCCCTAGGGGAACCCCAAGTTGGATCACAGCTCTATGACTGGGATTCCCAGAAGCTAAGTGTTTGGGTGCCTAAAAGCTGTCGCTGTACTATCCATTACCCAGTGATTATTCACTTTACAATTGTTCCATAAGCTGAATTTCACACAAATTTATGTTTCTAACTGTCGCTCCCCCTCTTCGTGGAGGAGCAACACAGGACCCTGCGCTGTTCTTTCTGTCTGCTCGGCCCTCCCCGGGTTTGCTGCTGGTTCTTCCCGGGTTGGCTACTATCCCTTCCACCTCCGTGGAAGGGCAGTTCCCCCTGGCCGCATTCCCCACTTCCGCAGGGGAGCGGCACACCGCCGGCCGGCTCTCTGGGGGCTGCACGGGTTCCCTTAGATGTTCCCCATAGATGTTCCCGGTGCATGCCGTTTCTCTCCTCCTTTATAGTCCTTCTCTGCCAATCCCAACTCGGCTGCCCACACGCCGAGCACGCTGCTCTCCAATCAGGAGCAAGTCCTACAGTTAATTGGTTGAACTGGAGGCAGCTGTGCGGAAGCTGTTTACTTCTCTCCCAGCGCCATATTGTGGGAGAGCAGATGCATAGAATAAGTCTTAATTCGAGTAACTTAGTCTAGTCCGGATTGCTCCCCACAGATCCCCCTTTCTTTTTATTTTTGGCGTTGATACGCGCCTGTCCTCGGTGTCCCGCGGCACACACTAGAGTTGCCACAGGCTCTTACAAGTCCTATCCATCAGGCAAACCGAATCCGGGTCCTCTCTTCGCCATGTTGTGAGGAGGTTTTTAGGCGCTGATGCGTGCCTGTGCTCGGTGCCCTGCAGCGCATGCTCTGCTCTGCTAGAACTGCCTGCAGGTGTTTACAAAACCTATCAGGCAAACCGAATCCAAGCCTTCTCATTGCCGTATTGTGGGGGAGACTTATTAGTGTTGGTTTGTGCCTATCTTCGGTGACCTGCAGCTCATACTCTGGTCGAGCTTTGCTGGCGCTTACCGCCTTAAATCAGGCAGACCGAATCCAAGCCTTCTAATTGGCATGTTGAGGGGAGGCCTTATTTTTCTCTATTTCTCTATCTCCGGGCATTTCTATTTCTCCCATTTTACTTCTGTCTGCCAACATTCCTATTTCTCTCACTTTACTTCTAAAACTTCTGTTTCTCTTATCCCCGCAGCTTTCCGGCACCTCGCCCCGCCGGCGGGTTCCCGGCTCTGCGCCGCTTCAGCCCGCGCGCCTCTCTCATCTGCGCAGCTTCCCGGCTTTGCGCGGCTTCCCGGCTTCGCGCGCTCCGCGGTCTCCACGCTTAACCCTTTCGCGTCTGAACCACGGCCTACGCCAGCGTTCCCTATCTATTCACGCCCCGTGCTCTCTCTGCACGCGGCGGCTTCCGCGAGTAACACAGCGTAGCTTGCGTCTCCGCCACTAGGATTCAATCCAAGTTCCCCGGGCTAGCCTGGCGAATTCAACCCAGCGTACGTCTCCGCCCCACGGTTTGGCTTCCCGTCCTTTGCTCCCCGGGCTAATCAGACGGATCCCAATCTGGCTTACGTCTCAGCTTCTAGTTTCAACTTTTCGCCCCCTATTCCCGGGCTAACTTGAGAACCCCAAAGTGGCTTTCGTTTCCGCCTTGGCCTGCCCCCCGCGGCTTCAATTTCCCTAACATTTTTCTCTACCCGGTATGTTTCCCCAAGCTTTCCTCCAACGACATTCCTCCCTCATTTCTCCTGGCCTCTCCCCACAGTCCGCGTCTGAGTCTGTTTGTTCTAGCTTTCACTTTCGCTTTCGGCCTTAGAGATTCCTCCCAGCTTCCCCCCGTAGTCCGTATCCGAGTCTATGCCTAGGCTTTCAATAGCTTCTTCCGGCACCCTTTTCGTCCGGCTTTTCCCTAGGCTGTTTGCTAGTCTCTCTCTCCGGTAATTTCCCTAGGCTGTTTGCTAGTTTCTCTCTCCGATATTTTCCCTAGTTCTTCCCGTTTCTTCCCTCCTAAGTTTCATATCCGTCCTAGGTTTCCTATCCGAGCTAGGTTTCCTATCCGAGTCACGGCACCATTATGTCGCTCCCCCTCTTCGTGGAGGAGCAACACAGGACCCTGCGCTGTTCTTTCTGTCTGCTCGGCCCTCCCCGGGTTTGCTGCTGGTTCTTCCCGGGTTGGCTACTATCCCTTCCACCTCCGTGGAAGGGCAGTTCCCCCTGGCCGCATTCCCCACTTCCGCAGGGGAGCGGCACACCGCCGGCCGGCTCTCTGGGGGCTGCACGGGTTCCCTTAGATGTTCCCCATAGATGTTCCCGGTGCATGCCGTTTCTCTCCTCCTTTATAGTCCTTCTCTGCCAATCCCAACTCGGCTGCCCACACGCCGAGCACGCTGCTCTCCAATCAGGAGCAAGTCCTACAGTTAATTGGTTGAACTGGAGGCAGCTGTGCGGAAGCTGTTTACTTCTCTCCCAGCGCCATATTGTGGGAGAGCAGATGCATAGAATAAGTCTTAATTCGAGTAACTTAGTCTAGTCCGGATTGCTCCCCACACTAACACTTTTATAACATATTAGCATTTGGTGAAACAGGAAAATCCTACAAGGGTACATAAAAAATTTCATGGAAAAAAGAGGTAAAATGTTTATTCTGGTACAAAAAAGTTTGAAATTGATGCATCAATTTCTCATAATATGAATTCTACATAAATTTTTTGAAGACTCTTCTACACATGGATTTCAAAATGCCTCCCATGGTCTGCATTATCAGGAAGCCAGAGCTAGAATCAGAGGGATGCTGAGATGTGGGACACTGGTGTCTTTAACACTAGGCCAAACGCCTGCCCCTAAACTTTATCTTTTAACTCCTTTTCCCATGAAGTTTTGAAGTACACTTGGATATTAAGAGCCCATTCACAGAGAAGTTATGATAGGCAAATAAACATCTCTATAGATAAAGGAACTAGCCAAACGCAATCTAGATCTGAGAGTTGTATTAAGTTCATATTTTTGTCCATCTTTGTTAACAGAAATAGGAGCACACCTGCGAGCAGAGTACAGGGATCACTCCAGTGAAATCCAATCTGTCATTTATTCAGTAACACTTCCTGAGTGCCTATTCACAAGGCAAACTGGAAAGAAGGGTCACTTTGATGCAATGCAATCATTCATTTGTTCAACAAGTACCTACTGAGTGCCTGCTGAGCACCAGGTCTAGTTCTAGGCACTCGCGATTCGGCAGTGTTTAAAGAGTTAACATTCCTGTGAACAGCAGGTAATGTCACTCACAAGGTAAAGACCACAAGCAATTCATTTGAAAATACATGGCTTTGGCATAATGGCAAACTGGAACTTTTCTATGCTTCAACAGGACAACATCACTATGGCTTGTTAATCCATGGATTTAGACAGATTGTGAATAAAAAGGGTAGCACTGAAAGGACCTTCAAGAGAAGTGATCTATTTTAAATTCAAAAAGATAAGACTATGTTGGATTTGCTCTGGCTCAGTCTATCCAGCAGAGCTAGGAGGAGGTAGGAACTACAGGCACACAGACTCATCGTGGATTTCTTCTCAGGAGGAGCAGATGTGTCCGGAAGCACTCTGCACCTGCATAGCAAGTCTGAAAGCAGGGAACAGCGCCCTCACACTGTTGTGAGCTGCATTACCTGTGGGAACTTGACGATGATGTGGTGGGGAATGCTCATCACATTGTGCACATAATCAAAAGTCTCGGTGAGTTTCCTCTTATTTACAGTTAACATCTTTGGGATTCTGGTGATCATATGTTGAATTTCATTGTGTTTAAAACCAAGTTCAAGACGATAAACCTAAAGGAAAGTTAATTTCCTAAGTCATGAACATAAATAGTTACTCTGGTGCTATGCCAGAGGACACATTGATTCTTTTAAAATTCAAAATAATGACATTTAAAAATCTGGAGACAGCCACAATGATGCCTTCAAGACACTATAGCCTCCTGTTTCTGGGGTGAGGCAAGTTCCAAACCCTCTGCTGAGAATGAGCTGTTCATGGCAAGAGGATCATGGTGCTGATCACCCCAACACTGCTGGACAGAGGAGGGCGAGTCAGTTAATGGACTGGCAACAGATTTTTTGTCAATTGATGTCTTTTTTTTTTTAAGTTTTTATTTAATGAATGCATTTTTTCTTAGATACAATTTTAGGAATATAGTGGTTCTTTCCCCTATACCCACCCTCCTACCCCAACTCCCATCCCATCTCCCTCTCCCATCTCCTTTTCATTATGGTTCATTTTTAGTTTGATTTTATATACACAGGAGCAACTCCAGGTTAAGCACAGATTTCAACAGTTTGCACCCATGCACACACACAACACACAGAGTACAATTTGAGAACAAGATTTCTGGTCGATCTTCATAGAACAACTCATTGAGGACAGAGGTCCTACATGGGGAGTGAGTGCACAGTGACTTCTGTTGTTCCTTTAACAATTAACACTCTTATTTATGACGTCAGTGACTACCGAGGCTCTTGCCATGGGCTGCCAAAGCTCTGGATGCCTTTTGTGATCACAGACTCCATCAGCATTTGGACACGGTCATAAGCAAAGTGGATGTTCTCTCCTCCCTTCAAGAGAAGAATACATCCTTTTTCCATGAGTGGCAATAGATTTTTCCAAATGCCTTTAAGATTCTGCTCCCAGACATACTCAGGGCCATGTTCCCTGAACAACTACATGCCCTCGTTCCACACGGAGATGATAAAACTAAACACCCAAGTATGAGTGAGGCTCTCCATGTGGTTTGCTAGTAGCCTATGCTCCCCCACAAGGCTGCTGATCTGGTCACTGTGCAGTTTAACGCCCACAGGATTCTAAGTACCATGAAAGCAACAACAATCTCCTAGACTGCTTGGGCAGGTGCTCAGTGAAGATCTCTGCATGACTGATTACTTCAGCACCTCTGAAAATGAGCCTTTCATAATGATTTCAAATACAGTCATGTGCCACTTACCAACACTGTAGGCAGTGACAGACTGCATTCACAAGGATGGCTATTCTAGTCAGTCCAGGTGTGTAGATTATACAACCTAGGCCTGTGATGTTCACATAGTAAACCTGTCCAAGCACTAATGCATGACTGCACTACCACGGCTTTGTTTACCAACTAGTCAGCTGTTCTTGGCTTCATATTAATCTCTTGGATGAAGGGCAGTGAAGTATTCGGATGTTCTGTGATAGAGCCAGAGCTAGGAATTGACACCGGTGTTAAGGAGAGCAATTTGCTGGCTGCCACTCCCCACAACAAAGTCATCTGGATCCAGCCTCCCAAATTCCCTGAGACACAGACCCTTATGCTGGGCTGCCCGGTGCTGCTCATGCACCTGTGCTGTTATGCGGGGGTTATGGGTAGCAGCATCCGCCAAGTGATTTGCTCGTGTAACATCTGGTCAACATGAGATAACATCCTTACCTGAAATACACTGCTTTTCGTGTTTGCCCTATAATTTCCATTTATATCTTTTTAGAAAGGACTTCTTTAAAAATCTAGTTTTAAGATGATGACAGCAAAATCTGGTGTCTGCAGAGAACCTAAACACTCAAAGAAAAAAGTTGATCTTGCAAAAAGCTCAAAGTTGTCCTACCTTCATATTTTCTTTCACAGGCTCCAGACTCCCTGTTAGTAGCCGTGGGAGACGAACTACCAGATCTCTCGTCTATTGTCATAAACAAAACAATCCATTATTTCTATAGGTGCATACTTAACTACTTTGGAAAACTAAGGCATTTCTAGGAACACAAACTTAAAATTTAAAAATATGACCCAAACAGAGAAGTAACAACACTGGAAATACATAAACTTGACACAAAAAGTGAGGAAAAAACAGATATTGAAAACAAAATGTAGGGAATCAATTTGCTGGAATGTTATAAAGTTATGCAGCTTTATGTTTAATCTAGCAAGGTAACTCATTTTTGTATGGAAAATGCCAGGCATTTATTGGACTTCTATAGGCTTGGCATCTGTGAGCACAAGAGATGTCACAGTTATTGAATGTACCTGACATAGAAATGTTCAAAGTTTCCATTTCTTTACCTTTTTCACACTAAGTTCAAGTTCTTTCTGAAAAAATCCCAATCTGTTATCCAGTCTTTCCACTGAAAAATTCAGCAAAAATGGAGCATTTCTGACCATCTGTGCAATATCTGCCTTAGTGAAATTTTTTGACTGAAGATAGGCCACTCTGGAGAAATAAACAAAAATACACGCAAATATGATAAACGTCTCCTGCCAGCAAACTACTCTCCAAAGTGACAATTATTTTTAAACAGACTCCTACACCATAAAATAATGTAAACACAAATATTCTGTAATAATGATCTAAACATGAATAAACCAAACATCTACCCAACTCTATAATGGTTTCCATTTCTGCATGCAAATAGAAAATAATTCTGAAACCCAGTAACAAGTAGATTCTCTTTTCAGATAATGTGTTTTACTACTTGCCAGGAAAAACTAAAATTGTTTCTGTTCAAGTTTTTTCATTTGTTTTTGCTAACAATGGATAAAACACAAAGTGGGAAAATAAAAGATTCAGAATTCTTCTTACAAAGAAAGACCTTAAACCATGGTTGTGAGTTAGAAAAATCCTTTATATTAGTACATTTATTACGTATTTTCGTAAGTAATTTTTACAACAGTCTTTCAAAAGGTATTTTATTAACAACTGAGAAATTTTCCTAAGTTTTTGGCAACCAAAACAGGGTAGTAAAATATAGCAAGTTTGACTGTAAAATAACATTTATTTTAAATCTAAAAACATAGTGAATGGTATTTTATTAGATGCCTAAAATATACCAAGATATTATCTTTCTTAATTCACAACAGGAAAACAAAAAACCTTGTGAGCCAGGTAAACTGTCCACCCTACAGAGGAAGAAACATTGATTCAAACAAGTTAATAACTTGTGTTAGGTCACAAGCTAATTATCACTTAGGTAATTAATGATAAAACTGATGTGAACTCAGGTATGCCTACAATTAGTTTATTGACATTTCTATACTTTGTACCAGAACTTGCATTACTTTATAATCAAATAACTATTGCTATTTATTTATTAAAAGGCAGAAATACAGAAAGATAGCTTTCATTCACTGGTTTACTCCCCAGATGGCTACCATGACTGGGCTAGGCCAGGCTGAGGCCAGGCTGAGGCCAGGAACCTACAGTATCTTCCAGGTCTCTCATATGGGTACAGGTACTTGGGCCATCTTCCACTGCTTTCCCAAGCACATTAGCAGGGTTCTGGATCAGAAGTAGAGCAGCCTGGACTTGAACCAGCACCCATATGGGATACTGGCACTGTAGGCAGAGGCTCAACTTGCCACAATGCTGGCCCCAACTATTACTCCTTTAAAGAACTTCATTAGAGGCCGTGAGAGGAAAAGCTGCCTTCATAAACATTCTAAGTGTATGACAAAAAGCACTATAAACAAGTCAAGGGACAAGTGACCACTTGGAAAGTCTATGTGCAAGACTTTGTCTCAGAGAAAGAAATAATCTGCTCGATATCTAAAAGAATGTTTAGCAAAAAAGGAAAGAAAAGGGCCCAATTAAAAAAACAGCAAAGGGTACAAGCAATTTACAAAAAAAGATGTGTAAATGTAAATCCAGCATAAGATGTTCCCAACAACGTTGATATTCATGTGTGTATATACTTAATCTTTGTTGTTCATAGTCATCTTAAATAAATTTATCTTAAATAAAATAAATACATTTTTATTTACTTGAAAGGCAGAGCGAGAGTGAGAGAAACAGAGACAGAGATATCTTCCTTCCACTAGTTCACTCCCCGAAATGTACCCAGAAACAAATGGGCTGAAGTCAAGAGCATCAGCCTAATCCTGGTTTCCATGTAGCTGGCAGGAACCCAACTACTTGAGCCAATGATCCCTGCTTCCCAGAGGTCTGCATTAGCAGGAAGCTGGAACTGGGGGCTGCGGGTATCTCAACAGTATCTTAAACACAGATGCTATTTTTGGTCAATTTTCTTCTAATTCAAATAAAAGGCATTTGATTACAAAAATTCAAGAAATTAACAAAGCTCTCTGAAACTTAGCGAGGTTCAGCATCAGTGTGGAGACAGCTGAGTGTTGGTGTGGTATGTGTGTGTGTGTTTAGATAAGAGGCAGACAAATTAGGAGAGTAATCTTGTTATGAAATGACAGGAACCTGGGGCAAAGAATTCAAAGTGAAGGTTAAAAGAAGTGCATGGTCTGATCTGAGAGACATACAAAGACAGATGTGATAGGACATGATGACTTAGTACATATAAATGCCGAAAGAGGAGAAGCTCAAGTTAATATCAACACCTCTCTCTGATTTGGGCGACAGGATGAAGAGTGTTTGCAGGTGGTGAAGCTGAGAATATCGATTGATTCGAGAGAGATTTGAAGGCGATGATGAATTCAAAATGTTAACCTAAGGACAGAGACTCTGTGGTATTCTCAAGCCTAACAGGATTCTTAGCTCACAGATCAACATCATCTCACTATACTGACACTCAGATTCAATTATTTTCTGAATGTTAAATGAAGTACAAAGATGTTTACGAAAGTGCTCTTTAAAGAATAAAGGAATAACTAAAATAGCCAATTTACAGAAATGAAAGCAAATTATACAGTAATTTGCTAAGAGAACGTCAAATGTCTGTTAAAAATTGGCTGGGGAAAAAAAACACCAGATCTGGCTTTCATATCTTTAAGTGCACTCCCAGATAATTTGGCCATCTGATAATGGATTTTTTTTTTTTAGAAAAAATTGTTCAATTTCTATTGAACAGAAGCAGTTAAATACTGGCTCAGCAATAAATTGAAACATGAATAAAAGAACTGTTTTAAATACTTTAGTTGGATCAAAGAAGGCCCTAACAAATACAAATCATATTCTAGTTCATTATCTTGGGAGATCCTTGTGCAGCACTGATGTCAGAAATAACTAACATGTGTATTTCCTCCACAATCACTTCGCGGGCTATGTGTGAACCATCCCAAAAGCCCTGCATACCTGGTCTTAAGATTTTCAAGGTCTTCAGAGAAAATGGCATAATTTTTAGTGAGGAATGTTCCCAGCTCATTGTCCTCTATACCCACATCCTTCAGAAACAGGAGTATTTGCTTAATGTCTTTTTCAAAATCCAGTCTCAGAAGGAGGTTGGCTGCATCTGGATGCTTTTCTATCTTGGACAAATCCACTCCTATAATAAATTATAAATATCATTGGAAGATAATGTCTTTCAGCCATTTAAGTTCATACCCATTAGCACAAGAAATTACTGGAGATGAATGACCTATCTAAAGGAGAATCCAGGTATTTCTAAGTATTTTAAAATTGGTTGCAGAAATAAAAACAAATCAAAATAAAATTACTGTATTTATTTCAAAGACAATTATAGAAGAAAATAGAGCTTTTGGATAATTTTCCCCAAAGACAAATCCATTGAGTTACATAAACATGGGACCATCATTTTTATCTGTTGTTTCAGGAATACTGTTTGAAGAGCGCCCCTTTATGATTCAACAGGCAATTCTGCAGGGTAACAAGCCCTATGAATAAACTGACTTTCTTTGAAGTTTTAATCATTTTCTTAGCTACAAATATGCCCATGATCCCCTTTATGGAAGGAATAAATATGATCCTATGCCTTCTTCATTGTTGTGATCACTAAGTTTTTGACAGAGACGAGCTCCTTAAGGATTCCAAGAAATGTGTGAGTGGTATGAACAGGCACAGCTCTCAAATACACAATAAAGCAGAACATACACCACTTCCACCCTTCATGTGTCCTCATAATCCTGATAATCTCAGTGAAACAGAAGCAGGACAGAGAGAGAATAAAAAGGAGAAAAAACTGAGTTGCTATTTTAAAAGATTTTTTGGTTACAGAATAATTAGATTTCAGCATTAATTAGCAAGGAATCAAAGTAACTTATAATTCAAAATTTTCATTAAAACTAAGCATTTTATTCTCTCACTTTTTCATTTTATTTAATTCAATTAAACATGAAAAGGAAAGGCTTATCCCTGATGGTAAGAATAAATACTTGAAGATAATGTTATATTCCTTTTTTTTTTTTAAAGATTTTTTTATTCATTTGAAAGGCAAAGTTACAGAGAGGCAAAGGCAGAGAGAGAGTTCTTCCAACCCCTAGTTCACTTCCCAGATGGCCCCAACAGCTAGAGTTGTGCCGATCTGAAGCCAGGAGCTTCTTGTGGGTCTCTCACATGGGTGCAGTGGCCCAAGGGCTTGGCCCATCTTCTACTGCTTTCCCAGGCCATAGCAGAGAGCTAGATAGGAAGTGGAACAGCCAGGACTTGAACTGGCACCCATATGGGATGCCAACACTGCAGGCAGATGCTTTACCCGCTACACCACAGCACTGGCCCTGAAATTTCATATTCTTAAAAAAAATCTTTCTTCCTATTAAACTTAACTTTCAAACTGAGTTTTAGAGACAACACTGTAGTCTTCAATATAAAATAAATAAAAGATTTTTTAAAGACTTATTTATTTTGAAAGTCAGAGTTACAGAGATAGGGAGGGACAAAGAAAGAGAGCTCTTCAATCCTTGAGTTCACTCACTGGGTGGCTGCAACAGCCATACAGGGCTGGGCCAAAGCCAGAAGCTTCATTGGAGTCTGTAATGTGAGTGACAGGGTTCAAACACTTAGGCCATCTTCTACTGCTTTTCCCAGGCCATTAGCAGGGAGCTGGATCACAAGTGGAACAGACAAAACACACTGAAGCCCATATGGAACGCTGGTGCCACAGGGAGAGGCTTTACCTGCTATGCCATGATGTCAGCCCCAAAATATTCATTTATAAATGGTACTCACAACCAGAAAAACAAAGTATCATAATCATTACAACTCAAATATTATTATATCTCAACATAATTCTGCATCCAAATTTTTTGGCATTAAACAGGTGTTGAGGGTGGACACTGTGGTACAGCAGGTTAAATTGCTACTTCAGATGCCTGCATCTCATATTACAGTGCTGGTTTGAGTCCTGGCTTCTCTGATTCCATCTAGCTTCCTGCTAATGTATATAGGAGGCAGCATATCATGGTCCAATTGCTTGGGTTCTTGCCCCTCACATGGGAGACCTGGACTGAGTTCTTGGCTCCTGATTTCAGCCTGGCTCAGCCCTGGCTGTTTGCTGGCATTTGGGGAGTAATTGAGCAGATGAATGTCTCTGCCCCCACCCCCCCACTTATATTGTTCTCACTTTCAAATTAAAAAGACTATAAATCAACTATACGTTAATAATGGCATTCCAAATTAATGGGGGAGGAAAGACTATTCATTGAAATATAATGGGGGACTGGCACTGTGGCATAGTGCATAAAGCCACAGCCGGAAGTGCCAGTGTCCATATGGGCACTGGTTCGAGACCCAACTGCTCCACTTCTGATCCAGCTCTCTGCTATGGTCTAGGAAAGCAGAAGATGGCCCAAGTGTTTGGGTCCCTGCAACCATGTGGGAGACCCAGAAGAAGCTCCTGGTTCCTGGGTTCAGATTGGCCTAGCTTGCGGACATTTGGGGAGTGAACCAGTGGATAGAAGACCTCTCTCTCTCTCTACGCCTCTGCCTTTGCCTTTCTGTAGCTCTGCCTTTCAAATAAATAAAAAAATCTTTAAAAATATATATATAATAGGAGATTTCTGAACAAAACTAAAATTTCTCAATTTTATACAAAAATTAATACCAAATATAGTAAGATTCCAAATGTATATTCACTTTTACTAGAAATAACTCAGATTTTTTTTTTTTTTTTACAGGCAGAGTGGACAGTGAGAGAGAGACAGACAGGCAGAAAGGTCTTCCTTTGCCGTTGGTTCACCCTCCAATGGCCGCTGCAGCCAGTGTGCTACGGCCGGCGCACCGCGCTGATCTGAAGCCAGGAGCCAGGTGCTTCTCCTGGTCTCCCAGGGGGTGCAGGGCCCAAGTACTCGGGCCATCCTCCACTGCACTCCCTGGCCACAGCAGAGAGCTGGCCTGGAAGAGGGGCGACCAGGACAGAATCCGGTGCCCCGACTGGGACTAGAACCCGGTGTGCCGGCGCCGCTAGGCGGAGGATTAGCCTATTGAGCCGCGGCGCCGGCTACAGAATTTAAAAAGTATTAATTTTAACTACAGAAAGATATAAAGCTAATGTATGGCTTTCCATATGACATAAATACACAAATGGGGGCTTTAAAAAAGTTCACAGAAAAATGTAATTAAAAATAATGTGAATTTTCCAGAAGTTTTTTGAAATTCCCTATATTTATATAGAGGAAAGCGTTCACAAACTGGTAATAGTGGTTACTTTTGGGAGGTGAAACTGGGAATGAAGAGATAACAGGTCTTTTTCTTATAATAACTGTACTTTTAACAACTCGATATGGTTCCTTGCCATTTAAAAATTAGAAAAATACATCCAATTATTGAATGGATAAATAAATACGATGGAAACCAACCCCTCCCCCCAAATCTGTACATGAATGGGGGAGGAGGTACTTTAGAATAAGATAAAGGTTCCAGACTTCAAATTTAACTAAATATTATAGTGCACATGTGTGGAAGCACCATGCTCAGCATGAGCTGTCACACCCTGACTGTGCTGCAACAAAAAGCCTGAAAAGCTGGTTTTCACCAGCAACAGGAGAGCAGAATCTCATCAGGAGAGCACACCGCTCCAAGTACAAATCACTTGGGCTCACTCACCGTTTCATTAACTTGAATAGTCATTGAACGCCTGCTGTGGACCAGGCACTTCTGCTAAAAGTGGGGATATAAAAATGAATAATACATAATCTAACCTCTCGGCAATTGGTAGTCGGGCTTTATCTCATCAGTTTGGTAACTACAAAGACGATCATTGTTTTGCATTACGGTTACACAGAGTTGATCAATCAAGGTCTGGCAGGCAACAGAAACTGCCCTAAAGTTCCAATGAGAAGGACTTTCAAGAAGAGACTCTATATGGTGGCATGAGCTGAAGGGCAAAACAAGAACTCTCATAGCACTGGGAGACTGAACAGACTAAGCGTTATCAGGACCAGAAAGAGCTGGAAGTGATTAAAGGGCTGCTCAGGAGGAGCCGTTGTCATGGAGCGAGCAGTTACAGGACCCCAGGAAGGCAGGGAAAGGGGAAAAACACCCCCAGCTGGCACTTCTGTCCTCTCTCCTGCAGGTATCCCCCACTGGCTGAAGCTGCTCAGAAACCAGCTGGTGTAGAAGCCCCAGTGCGTAGAAGGACGGACTTCTGGGACACAGAGGAGGCAGAGAAAGAGACAGAAAAGCGATCTGCAAAAGCAAGCTGAGCAGGACTAGGACTTGGATTCTCAAAAACACTGCCTAACAAAGCAATCATAGTTCGCTAAGTTACTGTCATTGTTACTTTTTAAAAATTTTTATTTGTGGGGTCAGTGGTATGCGTAATGGGTAAAAGCTGCTGCCTGCAATGATGGCATCCTGTATGTTCACTGGTTCAAGTCCCAGTTGCAACACTTCCCATCCAGCTCTCTGCTATGGCCTGGGAAAGCAGTGGAAGATGGCCCAAGTGCTCGGGCCCCCACATCTGCGGGGGAGACCTGGAGGAAGCTCCTGGCTCCAGATCAGCCCAGCTCCAGCCATTGTGGCCAGTTGGGGAGTGAACTAGAGGATGGAAGATCTCTCTCTGCTTCTGTAATTCTGCCTTTCAAATACATAAATAAATCTTTAAAAAACTTTATTTTTTGAGCCATCACCTGCTGCATTAGCTGAAAAGGTAAACAAGGGCCAAAGTCCACCCCACCGAAATTATTGCTAAGAAATCTGTTGAAGTATCAGCATACTGAAGAAGGAATGCGTGAAACAGGCCAAAGCTGTACGTACATTTATTTAAAGGTAGGAACTATGTGTTGAGTTCACTTGTCTCACCCACAGTGCTTGCCCTTGTTACAAGGCTAGGAAAACCATTCTGAAAGGAAACGTGACTGGCTCTCCTTGAAGCAAACAACCATCTATCTCTCACCTTTGAGAGTTTTAAAAATTGCACACATTTATGGGTTATGGCATGATGTTTTGATATATGAATATATACACACTGCGGAAAGATTAAATCAAGCTAATGAACACATCCATCACTTCACATGATTACTATTTTGCTATTGGTAAGAATGTTTTTTTTTTTTATAAATTTTTTTTTATTTTTTTTGACAGGCAGAGTGGACAGTGAGAGAGAGAGACAGAGAGAAAGGTCTTCCTTTGCCGTTGGTTCACCCTCCAATGGCTGCCACGGCCGGTGCACCGCGCTGATCCAATGGCAGGAGCCAGGTGCTTCTCCTGGTCTCCCATGGGGTGCAGGGCCCAAGCACCTGGGCCATCCTCCACTGCACTCCCTGGCCACAGCAGAGAGCTGGCCTGGAAGAGGGGCAACCGGGACAGAATCCGGCGCCCCGACCGGGACAGAATCCAGCGCCCCGACCGGGACTAGAACCCGGTGTGCCGGCGCCACAAGGCGGAGGATTAGCCTAGTGAGCCGCGGCGCCGGCTCAAGAATGTTTAACATCTACACTCTTGGCAATTCTCTAGGATACGGTACATTATTGTTAACTACGGACTTCGTGCTGCACAATAATCTCCAGAATTTATTCCTCCTAATGGAAACTTGGTTCCCTTTTATCAGTATCTCCCCATTTCCTCCCCATCTCTGCCCTACCCCCACCCTCGGTAACCTCCATGCTACTCTCTGCTCCTATGAGTTTGACTTTTTTTACTTTCCACCAGTATAATAAATAAGATCACACAATATTTGTCTTTCTGTGCCTAGCTTATTTCACTTAGCATAATGTCTTCCAGATTTATCTGTATTTGCTGCAAATGACAGGATTTCCTTCTTTTTGAAGGATGAATGGTATTCCACTGTGTACATACAGAACATTTTCTTTATCCATTCATCCACTGATGAATACATAGGTTAATTTACAGAACCCTTTATCTGTATCTCTCACGTGGGATATGTCACTTTACTTCTCATCCTCATATTCCAGTTATTCGTATATATGCATATTTAGGTATTTCTGAAGACTTTAGTAATGTTTGGGTAGCTTTGTATAAGGATAGATGAGTGAACAATTACAATACATTGTCATCAGTGCTACAGTGGAAGTGAGCAAGGAGTGAAGTAAGAACCTTGGGCCTCTGAACCCACGTGGGAGACCTGGATGAAACTCCTGGCTCCCAGCTTCACTCTGGACCAGCCCTGGTTGTTATGGCCATTTGTGGAGTGAATCAGTGGATGGAAGATCTCTCTTTCTCTGCCTCTGCCTGTCTCTCCCTCTCTGTAACTCTGCCTTTCAAATAAATAAATAAATCTTAAAAAAAAAAAAAAAAAAAGAACTGGAAGAGAAGCTCAAAATTCCAAACATAAGCAAATGATAAGGACATGGAAATGTTAAACACTGTATTTGATCAGTATATAAATATCTTGAAATATCACATTGTAACCCATAAATATCTATGAACAATTATTACATGTTAGTCAAAACATGTATAAAAACCTTATGCAATGTAAAAAAATATTAAAATTTAAAACAAAACTGATGAACAAACTATAGCACTTGAAAATGTAGAGTTGAACTCAAATAGAGTGATAAAAGTTAAGTAATTACATGTGGCGAACAGGATAGAGGTCAGGATGGATGAAGCAGGACGTGAAGTTTTTCACAAGTCTTTTCACAGTATTTGACTTTTGTTCATGTGCATGTACTACTCTGATAAAGATTAAAATATTAATTTAGAAAGGCAAAAATGCAAATGAAGAGTGTGTGCAGGAAGCATTTCTCGGTTAGTCAAACTTACCTAGAAGCACTAACTTCTGCAGAGTCTCAGAATGATCCACATAGTCTCGAAGAGTGAATGAAAGCGGGGGCAGTGGGGAGCCTGCAATAATTTGAACAGCCTCCTCTTCGGGGATGGGCTGCAGCGGGGACAATGGGGGCAAATCGTCCAGTCCTTTGAAGTCAGCCAGGAGGAAGGAAAGAGGCAA
This sequence comes from Oryctolagus cuniculus, assembly GCF_964237555.1. Classification (NCBI taxonomy): domain Eukaryota; kingdom Metazoa; phylum Chordata; class Mammalia; order Lagomorpha; family Leporidae; genus Oryctolagus; species Oryctolagus cuniculus. The sequence goes on from NC_091437.1 coordinate 121,812,975, forward strand.
GTTAGTGTTCAATAACCACACTTAAAACAATTTCTGCAAAAAGCACTTCTTCTCTTGTTTGTTTCTTATAACTGTTATATATCTAGATCATTTCAGAATCAAACATTTAAGAAGTTCAAAAATATTTTGTCTCCTAAAGAGGTAAGGTTAGGAATATTTAGAAAGATCAACCACTGCTCCTCAAAGATATGAAATTTCTTAGTAGGTTTCAAGGTGCAGAACTGTTTTCCTACCATTTTAATTAGCAGGTAAGAATGCTGAAGATCAAATGACCTTCAAGAACAGGACTGGGTTGGCCAAAAGTACAGCATATCTCAACAGTCCACATTTCAGGGGTTAAAATCATCGTGTTCCCAAGTTCTCTCAAGTTATTCTCAAAACAGGTCTTTCAGAGGACTTTTGTCATTGTTTCTCTCACCTGTAGTCTCTCACTAAGAGAATGTTTTTTAAAATCAAACAATGTATACAAGACACTTGGAGCTGTAAACTACTGTAAGCTAAGGAATCAGGACGGTGTATCTTGTTCTATCTTTTTCACTCTAATCACTACCCTTTCTCATTTTTTAAGGCCTGCATCTCTTCCCAGCCTCCCCTTCCAGTTTTATTTCCTATCCTACTTAACTGAGTACCACCTCACTTGTGAAATACTGTATTCCTATGCTAGGAAGCACAGGAAGGAGAACTGACTAAAAGGCAGTACAGGGAAACTTTACGGAGTGACAGAACTGTTCTCTATTCACTGTCATGACGGTGTTTATTGAACTAAATGCCCATGTCAAAATCCACTGAACTATGTACCTTAGATGAATTTTACTTGAGACAAATTATATCCTAATAAGACTAATTATCATGAGACAATTTTTCTTAAAAAATCTAAATAATAAAGCCTTATAACATCTTATACATATTAACCCTCAACCACTTCAACCTTTTTTTCTTTGTAAAAAAGTTTTTTAACAGAAATAAGTGAATAGAACTGGCATTGTTCTTTTTCCTGCCTAGTACAAAATATGACCAGCAAAGGGCCAGAAGAGTGTAAATAGGTCTTTCTCAATGACTAAAGTGAGGCACGAGGAACTTTTCTGAAAGCTCAGAATTACCTTCAGGAGACAGCTCAGATTCCAAGTTGGGTAGCTTTTGTGTCTTCTGTGACTGTTGAATCCCGGAAGGAAGCAAAGCGCTTTGGGCAGAATGGTTCTCTTGCCTATTAGAGTTGGTTGCTTGGGAACTATTCCACAAGGAGGAAGTCCTATAAGTCTTAAATCCCCGGTGGAGAAGGCAAATGTCAGAGGACATAGGTAGCTGAGTAGAAAAGCCACACAGCGGTATTTTTCTTGGCCTTGGGAAACTTCTCCTGAGTTGGGCAGCTTTAATGAAGCTACTCAGTTTAATAGTGTTGAACCACCTGGGTACCTGTTGGGCTGAGAGGGCCATTTTCTTTCAATAGTCTACAAAGGAAAAATATAACCATCAAAAAAAATTAATTTACTTAGCAGTCTCAGTTACAAACCAAAAGACAGGAACTTCTGAACCAGAAAAATAAAGATAGGCTTTACAGTAAAAAAAAAAAAAAGCAAAGTCACTGGTGTAAGACAAACATTTAAAACAGAAATAAAAAATCTGCAAATATTCAAATCATAGTGGAACTCAATCTGTTAACTTAAGCATTTAGAGAATACAGTGATACAAAATAAATGTTCTTGAAAATTGGTTTGAAGGACATTTTAGAAGCAGACTGCTGATAAAAATAACACTGAATTATTCATACGCACTTTATGGATATAAGTTAGTCAAAACAAAAAGCAAAATCCTCTCTTAAATGAATCATCAAAATATTATCTCTGCTATACGCAAGACAGAAAGTCTTTCTTGCTTTATCCCCAGAGCTAAACACTGTCAATTATCTCATAAGTAAAGCTGTTCTTCAAAAGGGAACTGAACAAAATCAGCTTTGTCAATTTTGGTTCACTGTAGGAAATAAGAAAAAGAAAAGCCTTCAAAAAGAAAAGGTAAAAAGTAGCAGAAAAATGAAGAGGCAGAAAAAGTTACAGAAACAGGCAACCAGCAAGGAATACACATATATCTTGACTTAAAAGGTACTTGCTTCCCAAAAGATTTTTATCAGAAAAAGTTGCTGTTCAAGTCTAGTAATGTGAAAGAATTTTATACTCAGCCAGATAATTGGAAAGGTAAATTGGATGCATATACTCTTACATTAAATAAAATGACCCACATAAAACACAGCATGGAGGGGCTGGCACTGTGGCACAGTGGGTTTACACCCTGGCCTGAAGCGCTGGCAACCATATGGATGCCAGTTCAAGACCCAGCTGCTCCACTTCTGATCCAGCTCTCTGCTATGGCCTGGGATAGCAGTAGAAGATGGCCCAAGTCCTTGCACCCCTGCACCCGCGTGGGAGACCTGGAAGAAGCTCCTGGCTTTGGATCAGCGCAGCACCGGCCATTGCGGCCATCTGAGGAGTAAACCATCGGATGGAAGACCTTTCTCTCTCTCTCTGCCTCTCCTTCTCTCTCTGTGTAACTCTTTCAAATAAATAAATAAATCTTTAAAAAAAGAACAAAACATAGTATGGAGATGAATCTATGGGAAACAAAGTCTCACTAAATGGTAGCATTATTATTGTTACAACACAAGCCCAGATGATTGACTTCTGCAGAATCCATTATTCAATATAACTTTTTGCTTTGTTTTTCTACATGGTGGAATTTAGGTTGCCTTAAGCTCTGAATTATACCAAATACTTGAGGGTCTAATCTCCTCTTGGAGATTTGTAGTTTTAGGACATTTGCTCAGAGGGCTTTATACAAGTACAAGTCTGGCTTTCATTCTGAAATGATTTTAGACAGGAAGTAAGTACTCAGCGATAACCCGATAACCTGGTGGGATGGGTAGCTTTTGTTAGATGTTGGTAGGAACCGAGCCTCCAAGTCTGTCAGTTTTCCCTCAGCAGCCCCAAGGGCACCAACTGGAAGCCAGAGCTCTCAACCAGGACACCTAGTCAAGACTAAGTTTCTTGTGGTAGCCTAACACAATGCGTGCTGAACCCCAGGTTGGGAGCTCAGGAACCATTCTTCAGATGACAACTTTTTTAAAAAAATATATTTATTTATTTATTTGAAAGGCAGAATAACAGAAAGAGAGAGAGAAATCAAGTTCACTCCCCAAATGGCCCTAATGGTCAGAATTTGGCCAGGCTCAAGGCAGGGCATGGAACTCCGTCTAGTCTCCCACATGGGTCGGCAGAGGCCCAAACACTTGGGCCATCGGCTGCTGTCTTCCCAGGCGCATTAGCAGGGAGCAGGATCCAGAAATGGAGCATCAACCCTGCTCTACTGGGTGCCAGCCGTTGCAGCGGCAGCTTAACCCACTGAGCCACAACACCACCGCCCCATCACCGATTTTAAAGATTCAGAGGACAATAAGATTACTCTTAAACGTTCCTGTCAGCTCTAACATTTTAGACTTGTAAATTTATCTAAGCACGTCCCGCCTTAAAGCAAACTCCCACAATCCCAAATTCACTTCGAAGTCTTTGCAGACAAATTAATGGCTTCTGCACAGCAGGCAGATTCACTTTAAATGCTCCATATTCATTAGAAGACTGCTGTCCATACCATACCACTGTTGATGTTTCCATTGGTATTTACAAGTGCACCCACTTCCCTAGCTCACCGTTTCAGGGCTGTCTCTACATCCGTCATAATCAGACTCACTGTAGGAGTGGGTCTCATTCAGCCCCCTGTGACTTTACTTTCTCCCGGGGCCCAGAGCCTTGCACAGAAACCCAACACAAGTGCGGGTTCAAAAGCGGGTAAGGCATTTGCAGAAGTGAATAAACGCCCTGCCAAGAGTTAACGGGGGGACTCTTCTATCACGACCCTTTCATCAGGAAGATTAAAGGAAAAAGCCCCACAGAACTCTAAAGTTCACGACACTATCACACACTAGTTCTCCACCGCGTGCCTGGCTCTTCGCTAGGAACGGGAGCTGACACTGCAAGCGATCGCCTTTCGAGGGTCCAAGAGTTCTCTCCACCTCTGTGGGCCTCATAAACGAAATCAGGAAACGCAAGGGGGTTAAGTGTGGCTTCGTAATAAAGGGCTCTCAGATAATGCTGTTGCCCTCCTTGGGCTATTTTTTTTTTTTTTTAACCAGTTTTAGTTCCTCAAACCCAGTTTCCGCAGGAAGCTAAGTCCGTCTACACGCGGGACCTGCTTCTGCGTCCCTCGCCGAGCGCGCTAATTTGGTTGCGTTTTATTCACATCAGCTTAGAGGAAACCACAACACAGACCCAACCACCACCACCACCACCACAGGGCCACGAAGAGGGGGCCTCAAGGCCGTGACGCCTGGGAGCGCGGCCTGGACTTCGGGGGTTGGGACCCGAAACCCAGCGGGCGCGCCCCTCGCGCCTGGAGGCTCCCGCTTTACCTGTGGCGGGGCCTATGCCCCCGAGCAGTCCCGCCGTGGTCTCCAGGCTCGCCGGGCCGCGCGCACAGTCCCGGCGCCCTGCACGCCGCTCGCGAGCCGGCAGGCCCCGGCGCCGCGGCGCTGCCTGGCCCACGTGAGCTGCGGCAGGAGTGGGCGAAACCATCTTCAGGTCTGCGGGGGTGGGGCGCCGCGGGCTATGAGCCAGGGAAGAATCCGCCAGAGGCCGCGGCTGCCTTGCTTGTGCTGCTTCTTCCTCGTGCTCCGTGCATTGTGAGTCTGTACGCTCCGGGAGGGCCTAGAGAAGCCCAGCCAGAGGGCCAGCCGCTTGTTGGCCGACGACGCCCCCCTCTCCGGAGGTCGCGTTGCCAGCGCCGCGACCCCGCCCTCCCGCGCCTGTCCTTCCCTGCGCTCCCAGCTTGTGCTGGGCGCCAGACGCGGCCCCGGCGTCCGGCTGCTCGCCCGCTGTGGCTCGTGTTCCCCGCGGTCCCAGCCTCCGCGGGCCGGGGCCGCAGCCTCCGCGGCAGGACGGGGAGGCGGGCCATGGCGTCCTGCGTGGGGAGCCGGACCCTGAGCAAGGATGATGTGAACTACAAGATGCATTTCCGGATGATCAACGAGCAGCAAGTGGAGGACATCACCATCGACTTCTTCTACCGGCCTCACACCATCACCCTGCTCAGCTTCACTATCGTCAGCCTCATGTACTTCGCTTTCACCAGGTGAGACGGGCTGGGCCGCGCCCGAGGGCGAAGGGAAGAGGCGGGGGGCGGGCGGTGTTGGGGAAGGTGGCCCGGCGTGGCTCCAGGAGTAGGCAGCTGACTGGCAGCGCGGCGCGCACACTAGCGGACCCGCCGCCCACGCAGCTCTTCCACTGCATGCCCAGCCCACCCCCCAGCCCGCGCCCCACCCTTGCCCGTCACTACCACTTTGCCCATGCAGCACCTCCGGCCGCACCAGGAACACGCGGGTCACCCAGCACGGTCACCCCCGCACCCCACCCCACCCCCACGGCACTCAGCATCACTCCACTCATCACAAGGGCCCCCTCTTGTGCGTCCCCTCCAGCCCCGGTCTCTACCCTGCACACCGGATGAATCATCCGGTACGCACCACTTTCTGCACACACCACTCCACACAGAAAACACCCCACTACACAGCTCCTGCACGCACCACCCACAGGCCCAGGACACAACCTAGATCCCTTCCAGTGCAGTTCCTCCACTATTAAGCATTACCTGCCACGCGCAAATAATACACAGGTTAGGTGCACCCCCACGGTCTTTCTGTGCAGCCGCTTCCCATATGCCTTGCACGTCAATCATCCAACACAACCCTTCCCCCAGCCTCAAACAATACCAGCTATACCACAAACTGCCGCTCCAGACACACATCGCAGAAGACCTTTCTCATCCTGCCCAACCCAGTTCCCATCACCTCCTGTGCACGCTGCTACATAGACACCAGCCCACCGCATGTCACACAGTGTGATGTCACACACCCCTAATGTACATGCAAGGAAGAGGCTTTGTCAAGCAGTTACCAGTTACCATGTTGCCTGCTGCATGGTAAATACCTAAACCTCACAGGACATAACACAACCCTCTTAGCCTGAAAACACACACAGGTGCTCCAAGCAATTCATAACCCAACTCTGGACAGCCACAGGGTGTAACTCTGTGGCCCTCTGCCGGGGCCCATCTGGTGTAACCGAGGGAAATCGTTCCCCACTGGTTCATAATGGAACACACATGGTTTTGCTATGTCTGCATTTCTGTTTTCTGAATGAACCTCCTTAGAGAAAGGAAAGTCATGCTTACTGCACCATTATGGCTTAAAAACTAACCCAGTAGGTGGTACAGATGTACAATTATGTCAGTTACTTGTCTCCCAGCTGTTTGATCCAGCGATCAGCAGAAAATGTGTAGGGGTATTTTTTGGTGGTCACAAGCCTGAGGGAATGGTTAGTGGTAATGGGAGATATGTTAAAGGATGGTAAATGTAGTGTGACCTGTGGGACAGCATTGGATGACAAAGAATGAATTGTCCCATATACCTGCATGCACACACTTGAGTCCTTCATCTTTGCAGGAAATGGATTTCGTCCCCCATGACATTTGCTCCCTATCTCCATAATCCACTTGACTCTTGGTTCTTATTATGCAAGTGTTTCTGTGTGTGTGAATCTACCTGAAGGTATGAGGGAGAGGTAGCAATTGCTTTCTCTTTAATGACTGAGTGATATTGCAACTGGTCTAGTGAAGTGTGCAAATGCTGTGTAGCACAGTGAGACCAGACCTTCCCACACTATCTGACCACCTTCGGGAAACATGGAAATACAAGTTTCTTTTTGTACACAATGTTTTTGAAATCTAAGCATAGATTGTTTTCATAATAACACATTTTTTTCTTGAACTTTTTGAAGACCCCTGATATTTCTAACTTTGGAGAGAAATCAGGATTGTCCCTAATTATGGTGACATTACCCTCAGTTACTTGATAATGTCATTTGATTTTACTACTTAGTAGCTATGTTGCTACTTCATTTTTCTAAGCCTCAGTTTCCATATTTGTAGGAAAAATGAAAATACTAATACCTCCTTGGGTTGTCTGTTGCGAGAATTAATCTTTTTAAATGAGCTGTGCTAAACTCAGCGCATGGCAAATGTTAAGTGCTGTGGTAGTCGTGAGTTGCTCTATGGTTTCATTGTATGCCAATGCCTTCTAAATCATATTTCCTATTGAAAGACTATGTACTGTGCTCTGTAATTGAGAAAAAGAGGCATTGGGAAAATGGACATCGAATAGCACGCATGCCCGTTTCACATTAGCTTCATTTTAACTTCGTCTAATGTTTGGGTTTGCAATGATGGAATCAGTGAGGGAGATTCTTTGGAAACTAGAAAAATAATTTGGTATTGTTTTTTAAAATAGAGAAGCAAAAATGAACAATCTGTTTTAACCTTTATCTCGAGTTTTATTCTAAGCCCTTTCAAAGTAGAGCCCTCTTCCACTCTCCTAATACAGAAAGTCATTTTCTATTGGAATTTCCCTTTTATACTGTATTCTGCCAAAGCAGTTGATATATTGCAGTAGTGAGAGGATAGAAATGAATATGAATCTTAACAGTTTGTCAAGAGTAATAGAAAAATCATAATTTGAACCTCAGACTGGTCTTTCAAAAAATGATAACAATTTTATTTCTTCCACTAATTTTGTAAAGAGACAAAAATCACATTATCAAGAACCAGTTAATAACAAGTTTCTCTTTGTATGAAATCATAAGCACCATTGATAGAATTAGTACTACTGTATCTTGCTCCTTTTCTTATACTGATTTGTGACCCTTTTAAGTGGAACATTACAGTGATAGCTCTATCCTCTTCCATAAAGATTGAAAGTAATGACTTCTTTAATGAGAATTATTCATTTTATGCTCATTCATAATCATCTCCATCCATTACCGTGTACTTGTTTTATAAGGATTTTAGTTGAGTAACTGTTCAGTGTATTTCTTTCAGGAAAACTTTAAAATACTTGTATGGCTTCAAGTTTGTTTAGCAAATCCAGATGTCTGAGAGAACAGAGAATGAGTCCTTTTGGGTTGTCATATTCCCAGTATGTAAGAAACAGAACTTGAGTAATGTCCCATATGCAGACAGCCAGCAAGAATTTAGGATTGTGAGGATTGGACACCTTGCACTGAAGTCTGAGACAAGTTTGGATTTGTCAAGTAGTTCTTTTGTTAGCAAGTAGGCCAACTCACTGTTAAGCCATAGCTGTAAAACTCCCCTTCCCTATCACCATAGTTTAAGCCAGATGCTCCCTAATCATTTTCCCAAGATTTGAGGAAACTCATTTTGCCTAATTTTTTTAAAGTAGATGCTTTGGCCTGTCTTGGAAGTTTGTGCAGGGAAGTGGGCCAAGGGAAGCCTTCATCTCAAGCTCAGGGTGTGACAGTTCCTGCAGTGCCCTCCTGTTGACTCTGCTGCCAGAGGATGGTAAATGTGGAAATATTGGATGGCATTAACTTAAAAAAACTTGAGCTTTAGATTTAAAATCTGTTAAATCACATTCATGGAGGCCTACCTGTCCTGAAGAAGCACCTGCATTACGTGGTGGTGCCTGTTCTAGCACTTGTCCAGCAAAAAACCTAGAGAAGAGTGCTTTCCTGCAGGTCGCCATACCTACGTGGTTGTCAGTTTGTCTACACTGGCTTTCTTCTTGATAGGGCACTAAGGAGACAGGTGGGACAGGGAAATGGACAGCTTTTGATTTAGTTATTCTTACTTATTTGTTAACAATGGTTTTAACTGCATTTCCTTATTGGGTTTGGAACTCCAGTTCTTCATATCACTGGGCCATACTTCTGGCCTTTCGTGTAGCTTGGCTCTTGGCTATGTGCCAGCCTTCCCTGTCCTTTCTCTTCCTACCACTTAAGTTCCCATTAGCAAACATCTCCTGATGCTGCTGATTCAGTTGCCTTGGTCCTATTTCCTTATGTGCATCGTGTTTCTGCTTTCCCAATAACAGAAGCCCTGGATGTCCTTGTTCCCTGACATCAACAATATCAAGCATCTAACATTTCTCCTCCCCACTTACTATTGGAATCATATTTTTATTAAATTTATTTTATTTTTTTTTTTTTTTGACAGGCAGAGTGGACAGTGAGAGAGAGAGAGACAGAGAGAAAGGTCTTCCTTTGCCGTTGGTTCACCCTCCAATGGCCGCCGCTGCAGCCGGCGCACCGCGCTGATCCGATGGCAGGAGCCAGGAGCCAGGTGCTTTTCCTGGTCTCCCATGGGGTGCAGGGCCCAAGCACCTGGGCCATCCTCCACTGCACTCCCTGGCCATAGCAGAGAACTGGCCTGGAAGAGGGGCAACCGGGACAGAATCCGGCGCCCCGACCGGGACTAGAACCCGGTGTGCCGGCGCCGCAAGGTGGAGGATTAGCCTATTGAGCCACGGCGCCGGCTGGAATCATATTTTTATTAAATTTAAATAATCATCTTGTATACCTCTTCTTATACTAATTTCTAGTGTTTTGTATCTCTAATAAGATTATAAATCTACTAAAGGGTGAAACATGCCAGGTATTTCTTTGGGATCTTCTTAGTGAATAGGCACTTTATTTATTTGGGTTCAATTGTGCCTTAAAGTCCCAAAGAGATTTTATAACTAGGAATTGCTGTCTCTCAGATGCCTCTGTAGTATGTAGCCTTAATTCAGGTTGCTTTGTTTTAAATAATTGTGTTTTGCAGTCTAGGTAAAACTCTGTCACCAGACATCACATCATTTCTCCTGTGATATAATCCATTTGCCCCAGATTTCTGTAGGGAAGTTAACAGTTTTTCAGTCTCAGCTAATTCAGAAAGCAGGACTAGTCCAGGGAGCCTTGGCTTCTTTCTTAGCCCCGGAGTCTCTGTTCGTTCAATCCAACAGTGCCTGTTCCACATAGCCTAGGTCTCTGACATCCCGGAGTTCACCTCCTGGTTTCTCTTCAACAGGTCTCCTTGAGTACTGATTGCTTTCAGGGCTGTTCTCCTCTTTGCTTTCCCAAGCCTTAGCCTGGCTCACTTCATGTAGAAGATCTGGATTGAGATGTAAGCTCTTGACTTTGGCCTTGCCCACCGCGAGCTGTTGCAGGCACTTGGGAAGTGCACCAGTGGTTGGGGATAGCATACTTCCCAGCTCCCTGCAGTCTGCCCCTCACTGCTGCCCTCATGATCTTTAGGACAAAACAGTGATCCCATCTGGCCTCTGCTTGGGGGCACTCCCTGGCTGCGCACCCTTTGGAGGAAGGAGCTGTCTGGGCTCTAAAGTGTTTTCCATAGAGCAGACTACTTCTCCAGCTTTTCTCCTCCCCCACGTATCCACAGCTCACCCAGCAGCCCCAGCCAGCCCTTGACCCAGCACCCAGAGCTGTTGTCTCTGTGACTGGAACGCACCCTCCAGGGCCTCCTGTGCGCCCACAAACCCAGGGCATCCTTCACAATCCGTGTGGATCGTGCCCCTCCCAGACGGCTTTCTTGATGTGCCACGCAGTATGGAGGGAGAAATGTTTCCATGCTTTCACATACCTTTTACTGTCGTTTCTCTCACAAGTCAGCTCCTTGTGGCCTGATACCTTACCCATGCCAGGAAGGTACCCAGTGAACACTGAATAAATGGAATTAAGAAATCATTTATCCTGGAAGGACTTTCAGAGGTATCGCTCCTCTCCTCTCCTCTTTTAGTTGCTACCTGGCTGATCTCCTTGACAAGAATTATACCTACTATTACATGGAATGGGTGTGGTATGAAAGATAATACCGACGCTAGTTAACATCTGTCTACGGGTAACCCAGGATTAAGTTTCCACTGGGAAAGAGGATTCTTAACAGTGACTGGTCTCCTAAACCCCACCTTATATGTCTCTATTTCAGGGGCCCGTATTAAAAGTAATGAAGGAGAAGATGGGAGGGGGAGGGACAGTTAACCTAGAAGCTGAGGTATTGTGATGAAGGCTAGATATCCCTGTCTGCCTGGCCCAAGGGAGAAAGCCTTAGTGAAAAATGGAGCGCAGGTAGATGGAGTTTGCCTTGGTTTCCTGGAATTGCCACAGCTGTAGTCAGATATTAAACCAGCACAGAATTTCCCTGCAGCCTTTGTGTGTGTGTTTTTTTTTTTGTTTTGTTTTGTTTTGTTTTTTTTTTTTTTTTATTTAAACTCAGGGCTTTGCTTAACTTTTACTGCTTTTTAGGACATGGTCTCTTTGGATAGTTCCCCTTACTAGTTGAAGCAGTGTTCCACAGAAGGAGTTCAGAGTCTGAAAAGTTGATTGGGCTTTTTGCTACTTGCTGCTGGTCTCAATAGGCCTTCTTAGCTAACCCTCTACAGGGGGACAGGAAAGTCGCTGTCAGTGGATCCTATGACTCCTCATCCCCTCAGTGGAGCCTCCTGGCCACTCTGCTCTATCATCTTGCTCCTTCCCACCACCCAGTACACTGAGGATGCCTACCTGTGCCCAGCACGGTGTTGGCCACCAAAGGTGCCTTCGGGGAACGTGTGTCCTGGCGAGCTGAAACTACAGTCTTAGTTTAAGCTGCACGTTCAGTATCTTGACTGTGGTCTGAGCTATTCTGGCACAGGTGTACCTCCGGGGGTTAGCAGAGAGGGAAGAGGACTTAGCCTCCTTCTGCCTGTATGTCTGTGTCATTATTGGCGAATGTGGCAACCTTGGCTGGAATCAGCATTCCACAGATGCTGGCACTGGCTTCACTCTGCCTGGATGTGTGTAACTGGGCGAGCCAGACCAAGAGCTTCGTTTTCATCCTTGAAACAAAGGTAACGCTCACCTTGTCTGTCCCCACAGAACCCTGGAACAGTTCAAAGACTAGCTGTGCAAGTTCTTTGCAAGTTCAGAGCACTAAAGACTTGGGTGCTTTCTTGTTAGTAGCTGCAGTAGACACAGGAAATAGCCCGGAAAAGCTAAAAGCCTTTTCTTTTCTTTTTCTATCTTTTTGTTGTTGTTGTTTTTGTCAGAAAGCAAAGTTTTAGTTGGCCAAAAATCTTGAGGCCAGGAAAAGTTGAGATGAGGACTAGACAGCCCCATCCACAAGTCATGATCTTCCCTGAGAAGTGAGAACCACACAGTATCCTGGCAGAGCCGGAGGAGACTGGGACAACCCCAGCAAAGGGCCAGTCACATGCAGACACCTGGAGTAGGGCTTTTTTTTTTTTTTTTTGGCTTCTCAGGCTAATGAGAAACAATTCTTATAGATGAAGAATATCTTTCTGGGGCAGGCATTTGGCACAGCTGGTAGAGTTCTACATGGGAGGCCCTTATCCTGAATCAGAGTGCCTGGGTGTGAGTGCCTAGGTGCCAGCTTCCTGCTAATACCTGCCCTGGAAACAGCAGTGATGACTCAGGTATGTGTATCCCTGCCCACCCATGTGGGAGATCTGGATTGAGATGCAAGCTCTTGGCCTTGGCCTTGGCCTTGCCCAGCACCAGCTGTTATGGGTATTTGGGAAGTGAACCAGTAGATGGGAGATCTGTCTCTCTCTCCCTCCCTCCCTCCCTCCCTCCCTCCCTCCCTCCCTCTGTGTGTGTGTGTGTGTGTGTGTGCATGGATTATTGGAGTTTGGAGAGAACGGACTCACAGCAGCCCTTACCAGGACTCAACCTGAGTTGTGCTCAGGTTGTTTTGAGTTCAACAAGTATTGTCTGTCACACTTTGTTTTTCTGTGCACTCACCACTTATAAGAGGTTTCTGTGTGGCAAGGCTACACACTCTAGGCTCAGAGAACGCATCTAGAATGTGAAGCTGAGGCCTAGAAAGTCCGATAACTCAGATTTCCTCGTAAGCTTTACCAGCCCACCCCACAATCTTTTACTGCTGGAGTTTGGTCTTCCTGTACTGTATATTTTCAATTTAGCTAAAGACCTCACTGTCCATCTAGGATACATTTTGTTTTCTAATTAAGCACATGGAAAACTGCCAAATTTTTGGATCCTCAGCTATTTTTTTTCAGATTTTCTACCAGACCTTTTTTTCCATCTGATAGTAGACCATCTGTTTGAACCCCTCTTTCTAATACAGTTGCTTGGAATTTTAAAAATTGCAATTTTATTGTTGCAGCGGGTTAAGCCACAGCTTAGGTCTCCTGCATCCGATATTGGGAGTGCCAATTCAAACCCTGGCTACTTCAGTCCCAACTTCCTGCTAACACATCTTGGGAGTCAGCGGATAATGGCTCAAGTGCTTGTGCCCCTGCCACCCATGTGGGAGACCCAGATGGAGCTCTGGGCCTCTAGTTTTGGCCTGGCCATTTGGGAGAGTGAGGCAATGGATAAAAGGTGTTTCTCCCACTCTCGCGCTTTCACTGTGCCTTTCAAGTAGATAAAAATAAACATTCTTCAAAAGAAATTCAGTGCTGTATTTAAGCATTTTGATTTTAAATAGACTGATTTGGTAATTTACCATACCTAGTCAATAAATAAAATAGTAATTAATTTTTTAAAAAGAATGACATATTTATATTGCTTGAAATCCAGTATATACCAAAGGGGTGTGTGGTGAAAAGTCTCCCTGCCACACTCTCGCCAATCCCTCATTTCTCCTTTTTGGAGATATCTAGTGTCATCATTTGGTAATAGATTTCCAGAGACATTCTTTGCAGCATAAATTACAGCTTACAAGAGGGTACTTTTAAAAGTCTATGGAAAATTGAATTAAATGATGTTTATTTTGATGCAAAAATTTTTGGAATTCATGCGTTTAAGGGGTCTTAAAAAGATAATGGAAATGTGTTTTATGGAAAAATAGTGAATTTCAAAAATTTTTACACCAAATAAATTTATTTTTAAATTCTGTTTTCCATGAACTTTTTAAGTGCCTTTTGTATGTCCATACATATCCTCGCTTGTATGCAAATTGTTGCTTGTTATAGCCACTGTTGTACAATTTCCTTGATTTCTTGATATCTCTGAAGTTATTCTGAATCAGTTAATTCATGAAAAGTTCCTTCATTCTTTTTATGGCTGCTTTGTTTTCCCTTGTGAAACTGGACTATAATTCATTTTTTAAGTTTTATTGTAGTGCTTATTTACTTATTTTCACCTACTTAAAATGCAGAGCAACAGAGTTAGAGATCTTCTATCTGATGGTTGGCTCCCTACATGTCTGTATTGGCCAGGACTGGCCAGGTTGAAACCAGGAGCCTAGAATTCCATCTGGGTCTCCCACATGGGTGGCAGGGGCCAAAGTACTTGAGCCATCATATGCTGCCTCCCAAGATGCATTAGCAGGAAGCTGGATTGGAAGCAGAGGTGTCAGGACTCAAACCAGCACTCTGATATGGAATGTGGGGGCCCCAAATGGCAGTTTAGCCCATTGTACCATCACACCTGCCAAGACCATAATTTAATCAATCAATCCCTTTTTGGTGAGCATTTACTTGTTTTCAGTCTTTTACACACGCGTAATGCTGCAGTGAGCAACTTGGTGCATGTGTCATTTTTGCATAAGTTAAGAGTAGATCTGAAAGACACATTCCCAGAAGTGGGAGTCTGAGTCACAGGGCATGTCCATTTGTGCACTTAATATATTGCCAAATTGCCCTTCATAAAGGTGGTTTAAATTTATACTACACCAGCAAAGTAGTGTATCCTGGAGGAGCTTGTTCTATAATGGATAAAACCAGCTGGATCAAAGAAAGTAGTGTTTAGATTTCCACAGCAGTTCAGTCATTACATTGTACCTTTGTCAATAAGGTGGATTTAAACAATGGTCTCACTTAGTTATTTTGTTTATCTCTTACCAGGAGTGAGGTTGAGCATCTTTTCATATCTCTGAGAGCAGTTGGATTTCCTGTTCTTTAAACAGTCTCTTCTCCTCTGCCTGTATTTATGTTTTCCACATACACCTGTTGTTCCTCCTGTTAATTGACATTGGAGGAAATGCCTTTGTGCATTAGAATTTATAGTGTTGCAAATACTTTTTTCTGAGTTTATCACTTTTCCTTTGGTTTCCTTACTGATTTCTTTACCATGCAAATGTGTTGAGCTTTTCCCTTGTGACTTTTAGATTTTGCGTCTAAACTTGAGCAAGTTTTCTCCCCCATTGAACTCATTGGCTTTTTTTGTTTGTTTGTTTGTTTGCTTTTTAATTCTCCCTCCCATTCTCCTAGTAATTTCTCTTTTTTAAACCTTTAACTCTTTGAGTCATCCAGGATATGTTTTGGTGTAAAGTGTGGGTTCTGGACTGATCCTTCTGTTTCCACACAGTATGTATTAATTTTAGCCTTGCTTTCAATTTGTGCCTTCCATATTGTGTGCCTTATTAAAGTCGCTTGTAACTAGGCTTTGCCTCTAGCATGAGTCAGACTGATTGAGCCTGTCTTGAAGTGACATCATCTTTTCATGAGGCAGCTTGGCACTGGGGAAGGCTCCTCATTATCAGGGTCTAGCTGACCTGATTTTGAATGCCATCTGCAGCCTCTTTACCTGCAACCTCTTAACCCATGCAGCCTGGGGCAAGTTACTGAACCTTTATACATCTTTGTAACCCCACATGGCAGATAATACCCCATAGGGTACATTTTTTTGTGACAGAGATAATGTTAACTGCCTGTTGGGTACCTGGCACATGGTGGATACTTGATAAGCAGGAGCTATTATTATTGTCCCCGTCATTACCAGTATCAGAAGGGTGATGTTGGTCTCCCCTGAGGACGGTGTGTTCCCCCACATGCAGCCATTCTTCTGTTTCTGGTGTTCCTGGAAACCGAATGTGGGACTTCCCTGCCTGAGCCAAACTCCATTGAAGGGACCTGGCCAGGATCAGGCTGGCATTTTTAGGGCCATGTTCATAACCTCTGGGCAAACATTCAGTTCTTAGGTGTCTATTGAAATAGAATTGCCCTTGGCTGGAAGTCTGCCTGATTCTGTAGGGTTTTTTTTTTTTTTTTTTTTTAAAGATTTTGTTTCTTTGAAAGGCTGAATTACAGAGAAAGGGAGAGACACAGAAAGAAGGGGCAAATGATCTTTTTTTTTTGGTAAGATTTATTTTTTTAAAGATTTATTTATTTATTTGAAGTCAGAATTACACAGAGAGAGGAGAGGGAGTGAGAGAGAGAGAGAGCGCTTCCATCCAATGGTTCACTTCTCAATTGGCTGCAGTGGCTGGAGCTGTGCGGATCCGAAGCCAGGAGCCGGGAGCTTCTTCCAGGTCTCCCACGCAGGTGCAGGGGCCCAAGGACTTGGGCCATCTTCTACTGCTTTCCCAGGCCATAGTAGAGAGCTGGATTGGAAGAGGAGCAGTCAGATCTCGAATTGGCACCCATATGGGATGGTGGCCAGGGTGTTAACCCACTGCGCCATGCGCCGGCTCTATTTTATTTCTTTGAAAGTTAGAACAACAGAAAGAGAGGGATAAACAGAGACAAAGAGATCTTCCATCTGTTGGTTCACTCCCCAGATGGCCACAATGGTAGGACTGGGTCAGGCCAAAGCCAGGAGCCTGGAACTCCATCCTGGTCTCCCACATGGGTGCAGGGGTCCAAGTACTTTGGCTGTCTTCCACTATTTTCCCAGGTGCATTACCAGGAAGTTGGATCAAAAGTGGAACAGCCAGGACTCAAATCTGTGCTCATATGGGATGCCGGCATCCTAGGCAGCACCTTAACCCACTGTGCCACAATGCATGCCCTTGTGGTTTGGTTTTGTAATGTGGTCTATGAAGTTAACAGCATTGGTTTGTAGTGGTATTTGGTGGTATAATGATGCTAGAAACATTGTATGATCTCTCTTCTCAGAGCCTCTATTCAGTCCTGTTACAGTCTGGAAATTACTTAATTGGGTGAAGCAATTTAGCTGCCTAAGCAGATTTAAACCAACACCCTAGGATGTAGTCCTGTCCTAGGTAACTCGGTCTTGTCTCATTCCATGCCTCTTCACGTGATTTGATGCTCTAGACTTTTTTTCCCTACATAAGCTCGGTTTATTCTAAGATTTTTTAAAATCTCTTTTTCTTCAGTAGTAATTAATATTTGTATTTTGAGGGGCTGGTGTTATGGTATAGTGGATTAAGCCACCATCTGCACTGCCGGCATCCCATATGGGTGCCAGTTCAAGTCCTGGCTGCTCCACTTCCAATCCAACTCCCTGCTAATGTGCTTGGGAAAGCAGCAGGGGATGGCCCAGGTGCTTGAGTCCCTGCACCCACGTGGGAGACCCAGACTGAGTACCAGGCTTCTGGTATCAGCCTGGCCCAGCCCTGGCTGTCACAGCCCTTTGGGGAGTGAACCAGCAGATGGAAAATCTCTCAGTGTATATCCCGCCTCCCTCTGTAACTCTGCCTTTCAAATAAAATAAATCTTTTAAAAAATATATTTGTGTTTAGAAATTCTTTCACTGCAGTCTTTCCAGAGATAAATAATAGCCTCTTGTGGCCGGTGCCGTGGCTCACTAGGCTAATCCTCTGCCTTGCGGCGCCGGCACACTGGGTTCTAGTCCTGATCAGAGCACCAGATTCTGTCCCAGTTGCTCCTCTTCCAGTCCAGCTCTCTGCTGTGGCCCTGGAAGGCAGAGGAGGATGGCTCAAGTGCTTGGGCCCTGTGCCCGCATGGGAGACCAGGAGGAAGCTCCTGGCTCCTGGCTTCGGATCAACGCAGTGTGTCGGTTGCAGCGCACCAGCCGCAGTGGCCATTGGGTGCTAAACCAACAGAAAAGGAAGACCTTTCTCTCTGTCTCTCTCGCTGTCCACTCTCTGTCCAAAAAAAAAAAAAAAAAAGCCTCTTGTATTAATTTTAAATTCATTGCTACTAGTCTCTTTATATCTAAAATATTTTCTTCTATTCTGTTCCATAACACGTTTTCTGTCTGCCTATCCTATGTTTTTTAAAACACTGAACTTCCCTCTCGGCTTCTCAATAATTATCAATAATTCAGAAAGTTTTCTTGCTGTCTTATATTTCTGTTTTGCTCTCTTTTGTTTCTCTTGAGCCCTGATTGCATCACTAGACTCTTCTCTTTTTAATGTAAACTGTCAAAGCCTATTTCTTTCCCACTTCAATGTTGAGAAAGCTTCTATTTGGGAAACTGTACTTGGTCTTATATAATAAATGTTCTCTGTAATCAATATGCAGTCCATAAATACATACTGAGTGCCTTTGTGGAAGACTAAGAGTATACAATTGAATAATTCCCTGTATCAGAAGTTTACCTTCTATGGGGAAGATGGATTACGTGAGCCAACAAATGGGGTCATTTCAGTCCCTGGGGTCTAGGAGGGAATGGATGCAGCAATACAGTGGAAATGACAAGGCACAGGAGGAACAAGGTTCTCCTCCTTTCTCGACCATTCTTTTGCTTTTTAAACCTTGTGTTTTGTTTTCTTTTAACTTCTCACATTGCTTAGATAGCCAAGTGCCCATTTTTAAGAACTGATTATGTAATCTCATTGTATTGTCTTCTTCCTTATAATGTTATGCTTCCTGAGTCCTGAAAAATTTCTTTTGCCACAGTTTGCATCATGAAGGTCATTTTCAGTTATTCTTCAAACCAGACAACTTTCCTGCAGACTAAACCTTACCTTCTGACTATTTAAAGAACAGTGATTCTCAGGCATCTGTCAGAAGAGAATGTATGCTGGTGTGCGAGGTTGCCGACTGTTTCTCATAAGTACAGGACTTTAACAGGAGAGTGTCTGACTTTAGGAAGTGATAGTGTGTAGGAAGACGTTGTATGTAATAATTTTGTTCAGCAAAATAAAATCAGTGGTCTCTTAGTGTGTCTGTGGAAGTCTTGCTCCTTTGGGTTTACTGTTTAGATCTGGAAGTCAGTACTCAGTGTTGCTTTTCTGTTTTCAGGGATGACTCTGTTCCAGAAGACAACATCTGGAGGGGCATCCTGTCTGTCGTTTTCTTCTTCCTTATCATCAGCGTGTTAGCTTTCCCCAATGGTAAGTGATGTGATGATGTGTTATCATGTTTTTCCAGTGCGCTCTGCCCTTTCTTGTTTCTGAGATGCAAATCATCTAGAAGAACTTCCTAGAAGGTAGAGGAACCTGAGGGGCAGGTGTTTAGCCTAGTGCTTCAGATGCTGAGGCCCAGGGTGGGTATTGTGGAGCAGTGGGTTAAGCTGCCCTTTGGGATGCCTACATCCTGTTAAAGAATGCTGATTTGAGTCCTGGCTCTTCTACTTCCTCTCTCGTTTCCTGGCAATGTGCCTGGGAGGCAACAGATGATGACTCTAAGGACTTGGGTCCTCACCACCCATGTGTGCAACCCAGGTTGGGTACCAGGCTTCCTGACTTTGGCCTGGTTCAACTGTGGCTGGTGTGAGCATTTGGGAAGTGAATCAGCAGATGGGAGATCTCTCTCTTCTCTGTTTCTCACTCTCTCTCTCACTCTTTATTTATATATTTATTTATTTTTAAAGATTTATTTTATTGATTTCAAAGACAGAGTTACAGAGAGAGCTAGAGACAGAGAGAGAGGTCTTCCATCTGCTGGTTCACTCCCCAGATGGCCGCAATGGCCAGAGCTGCACCAATCCGAAGCCAGGAGCCAGGAGCTTCTTCTGGGTCTCCCACATGGGTGCAGGGGCCTAAGGACTCGAGCCATCCTCTATTGCTTTTCCAGGCCATATCAGAAAGCTGGATGGGAAGAGGAACAGCCAGGACTAGAACCGGTGCCCATATGGGATGCCAGCACTTGAGGCCAGGGCTTTAACTCGCTGCACCACAGCACAGGCTCCACCTCTCTCACTCTCTCAAATAAATAAATCTTAAAATATAAAATAAAAAAAGATATCCAAGTCCTACATTAGAGTACCTGGGTTTAATTCCTAGCTCAGGCTCCTGTCTCCAGCTTCCTATTAAAGTAGATCCTGAGAAAGTAATGGTAATGGCCCAAACTTGGGCCCCTGCCACCCACGTGGGAGACCCAGATGGAGTCACAACCTAACACCAGCTATAGCAGGCATTTGGGGATTGAATCACGGATGGGAGCTTGTGTTCTCTCTCCCCCTCTCTCCCTCTCCCTCTCTCTCCCTCTCTCCCTCTCTCCCTCTCTCCCCCTCTCTCCCTCTCTCCCCCTCTCTCCCTCTCTCCCTCTCTCCCTCCCTCTCCCCCTCTCCCCCTTTCCCTCTCCCCCCTCTCTCCCTCTCCCCCTCTCCCCCTTTCCCTCTCCCTCTCTCTCCCTCTCTCCCTCTCTCTCCCTCTCTCTCCCTCTCCCTCCCTCTCCCCCTCTCCTTCTCCCCCTCTCCCTCTCTCCCCCTCTCGCCCTCTCCCCCTGTCCCCCTCTCCCCCTTTCCCTCTCCCCCTCTCTCTCCCTCTCCCCCTCTCCCCCTTTCCCTCTCTCTCCCTCTCTCCCTCTCTCTCCCTCTCTCTCCCTCTCCCTCCCTCTCCCCCTCTCCCTCTCTCCCCCTCTCGCCCTCTCCCCCTGTCCCCCTCTCCCCCTTTCCCTCTCCCCCTCTCTCTCCCTCTCCCCCTCTCCCCCTTTCCCTCTCTCCCCCTCTCTCCCTCTCTCTCCCTCTCCCTCCCTCTCCCCCTCTCCCTCTCCCCCTCTCCCTCTCTCCCCCTCTCGCCCTCTCCCCCTCTCGCCCTCTCCCCCTGTCCCCCTCTCCCCCTTTCCCTCTCTCCCTCTCCCTCCCTCTCCCCCTCTCCCTCCCTCTCTCTCCCTCTCCCCCTCTCCCTCTCTCCCCCTCTCGCCCTGTCCCCCTCTCCCCCTCTCTCCCTCTCCCCCTGTCCCCCTCTCTCCCTCTCTCCCTCTCCCCCTCTCGCCCTCTCCCCCCCTCCCCCTCTCCCCCTCTCTCCCTGTCCCCCTCTCCCCCTCTCCCCCTCTCTCCCTCTCTCTCCCTCTCCCCCTCTCCCCCTCTCCCTCTCTTCTTCTCTCCCTCTTTCCCTCTCTCCCTCTCTCTCCTTCTTTCTCTGTCTCCTTGCCTGTCAAATAAATAAATACCCAGTTATTTGTAAGAGTTTGAATGTTCTGCAGCGTCAGTGGCACTGTTCTGAAGGCTGACTGCCCATCCTGCTTTGTAGCCCTGTGGCCCTTGGGAGGCTCTCCAGGAGTGCTTCCCCTTCTATTCCATGGAGAGAGCAGACAAGGACTGTCATAAGGGTTAACTAAGTTGATGCATATCAACTCTATATTAGTCTGTTTTCCAGGGCTATAATGAAATACTCAAGGCTGAGTACTTTATAAAGAAAACAGTTTTATTTTGCTTACAGTTCTGGAAGCTGAATGTCCAAACAGTGTTTTGTGGGCTCTCCCAAGGGCCGCTGGGCTACATAACATCAGGGCAAATGACACTGTGGCAGGAGCACGTGCAAGAAAGACAGATCCCCTCGAGAGACAAGAAGCCAGAGAGACTAAGGAGAGGCCAGTCTTGTTTCTTTTTAATTTTATTTAAAGATTTATTTTATTTATTTGAAAGCCAGAGTTTCAGAGAGAGGTGGAGACAGAGAGAGAGAGAGAGAGGTCTTCCATCCACTGGTTCACTCCCCAAATGGCTGCAATGGCTGGAGCTGAGCTGATCTGAAGCCAGGAGCTTCTTCTGGGTCTCCCACATGGGTGCAGGGGCCCAAGGAGTTGGGCCATCCTCCACTGCTTTCCCAGGTGCATTAGTAGGGAGCTGGATGAGAACTGGAGTAGTTGGGACTCTAACCGGCACCCATATGGGATGCCAGCGCTGCAGAGCAGGGCTTTAACCCTCTGCGCCCCAGGTCCAGGCCCCAGTCTTATTCCTTTACATTAATTCCTCCTGAGAGACAGCAGTGCTTCCTGTGACCTCTGTATAGTTCCCACCCCTTACATGTTCCGTCATCACAGCATCCCCATACCAAGGACCACACTACCAACACATGAACCTTTGGAAGACAAACCACGTGCACATCCTAGCGTGCTGTGAACAGTGATGAAATGGAAGCTCTCAGAATTAGCCGTTACTCTTTCTGTAGCTGTTTCTGTTATTATGAGCTGAGTCATAAAGTGCCCGGTTATTACTGAGTTACTGCTCGCTTTTGCTGAGGGCTATAATGAATATTACTTAAATTATTTGTCCTCCCAAGTGACCTTTTATTACAGTTAACTTTGCTGATGATGCGTTTGGGATATTTTCATCATCAGGGAAAAAATTAAACAATTATTACTGTGAATTTTACCCCCATTATGATTATACAGAGAGTGAGGCAAAGCTTTAGTTTAAAAAAACGTTTGGGATTCTGCCACACTTACAATTCCTCCCTCTCCTCTGAATTGTCCCTCATATAAAGTGCTTTATTTTTTCTCCCTTTCAGTACCTTTTCCATAGAATATTCTTTCTTTGTTCTCTGTAACCATTTCTAAATGCTTACTCTAGTATCCTGTTTCTTTTGTCTTAATGATATTGCAAAATGTTCCATTCTTTTTACAGGTTAAGCTGCATGGGCCCTACTCAGATTTTAAACATCACACCTTTTTTTTTTTTTTTTTAAGTCATTTTCTCCTGTTCTCTTGTGACAGGCTTTTTTTTTTTTTTTTTTTTTTTTTTTTTTAGATTTCATTTATTTATTTGAAAGAGTTACACACAGAGAGAAGGAGAGGCAGAGAGAGAGGTCTTCATCTGCTGGTTCACTCCCCAGTTGGCCACAGTGGCCGGAGCTGTACCAATCTGAAGCCAGGAGCCAGGAGCCAGGAGCTTTTTCTAGATCTCCCACGTGGGTGCAGGGGCCCAAGGACTTGGGCCATCTTTTACTGCTTTCCCAGGCCATAGCAGAGAGCTGGATCAGAAGTGGAGCAGGCAGGACTTGAATTGGCACCCATATGGAACGCTGGTACTGCAGGTGGTGGCTTTACCTGCTACACCACAGTCCTGGGAACATCACACTTTAAGATGTGTGTCTCCCATGGCCTCCTGTGCTGTTTAGTGGAGTCAGATGTGTAACATAAAAAGCTCAGCGTGAGTGGCATCAAATACTACCCCAGAAACATTCCGTGGCCAGGCCTCCATTCTTTCCAAGATGGTGGCAATGGAGTTTTATTTATTTAATTCTTTTAAGTAGTGCTGTGTTTATAAAAACATAGTGGTTTTTGCTATTAACATAATAAGCCAGTAAAACCATGACTCTGATGGTTCTGGGAAGGCACAATGATTGAGGTGTTCAGGCAAGATGAACCTTGTGTGATAAAGTCATGGAATAAAGGAATACTGACCCTGCCACATAAATTCCCAACATCAAACAGCTTTCATGGGAGCCGGTGTTGGGCCCAGCAGTTAAGTTGCTGCTTAGGGCACCCTTGTCCCGCACTGGGCTACCTGAGTTTGATGCAGCTCTAGCTCTTGATTCCAGCTTCCTGCTGATGCACACCCTGGGAGGTGGTGGTGATGACTCAGGTAGTTGGGTAACTGTCACCCCCGTGGGAGACCTAGGTTAAGTTCCAGTTCTTGGCTTCAGCCCACTGGCTACTGGGGACATTTTGGGAGTGAATCAGCAGATGGGAATATACATAGGTTCTCTTAAATAATAATAATAATAAAAAATTCTAAGCCAGCTTTTTTGGCTATTTTCCATCACACAGACTCTTCGGATTTTAGCTTGGACATTATGTATCCCACTTTCTACAAGGATGCCTAAGAATACAGCTCACAATGGGAGGATAGTGCACTCCCTCACACCTCAGGTGTCAGCACACGGCAGATCACCTCCAGAGCCCCGGGGAGATTTTGGAGCTTGGGAAGTGAGTCGGTGACCATGCAGGTGGCAGTCCCTGTGTGCCAGCCTTCCCTCATCCATTCTGCCTTCTGGACCCCTTACTTCTCAGTCATCAGTGGACACCACAACCATCACTGGTCCATCCCCTCTATTCCTACTTTCCTTTTCTTCCTCTGTCCCCTGTGCTATCTGTTTTTTCCTCCCCCTATTAGTCAAGCAGACTGTGGAACCCGTACATGGTCAGGAAACAGATCAACCAAAGGCACCCAGTCTATTCTTGGAAGTGTCACTTTCCTTGGCTGTGTTATTGGTTGATTAGTTCTCAGGGTTACTTCTGCATGGCTTTGAAGGTTTCTTTTTTTCTTTTTCTTATTTTTAAGATGTATTTATTTGAAAAAACTACACAGAGAGAAGGACACACACACACACACACAGAATCTTCCATGTGCTGGTTCACTCCCTGATGGTCACAATGGCCAGAACTGGGCCCTAGCTGAAGCCAGGAGTCAGGAGCTTCATCCAGGTCACCTACGTGAGTGGCAGAGGCCCAGCACCTGGGCCATCTTCCACTGCTTTCTCAGGTTATTTAGCAGGGAGCTGGATCGGAAGTGGACCTGCACTCTCATGGGATGCTGGAGCCTCAGACGGTGGCCTTGCCTGCTGTGCCACAATGCAGGCCCCTGAATGTTTCTTCTTTGTTCTTCATTTTCATTTTTATAACTTGCTATTTCTGAGCCCAGAGCCATTTTGGAAGGCTGAGAGTGTCTCAGTAGCCATGGTTTTACAGCTGTACCCTTGGTGAAGCCTTAGTGGGAGCTGAGGCGTGGGGCTTCATCACCTGATGTTTTGCTTAAGATATCAAAGGTCAGGATTAAATCTGTTTGACGGAATATTGTGTGTGATCTCTGCTGGTTTTCCCTCGATTCCCTAATGAAGTCCTCTAATCTTCAAAGTTGACTTACCCTGCTCAGCCTGTGATGGTGGAACTGTGCTTCCGTTTTGATCTTGGGAAGACAAAAGGGAAGCTAGCTTGTCTTTGTGCTTGTCTTATCCTGGCTGTATGATCCGGGCCCAGCAGGGAGGGCCCCCGGAGCTGGTGTGGCTCAGCCTGCTCAGTTTACTGGTGAGAAAGCTGAAACCCCCAGCCCTCCATTGTCCCTGGAGGTCTCACAGCTGCTTCCAGGAGCCTGCTGTTAGGACTCCACCCCCGCAGTTTCCTCCCTTGGTGACCTTCTGGTTGTGTCTCCTATCAGGTTCATTGCCATGTGTTTTAGCCCTGTCTTCCTATATAAGAAGTTTCCGTCTCTTCCTTTCCCTTCCTTCCTGTCAGCCTCCAGCTTTTCTTTTTCCCCAGAGTGGGGTTTAGTTGACCTGTACCTAGTGGGCACTGGATCCTGGAGAAGTTGGATGGGGGTTGAGTCTACCTTCCTCTGTTGCCCAACTGTGACTGGTACAAGCTAGAAAACTGATCTGAATCTTCTTACTCTCTCCTCTTCTTACTTTGTTCCCGCTTTATCTTCCCTTCCCCTCTGCCCACTCGTCTGTAGGCAGAATGTGGTAAAACTGAAGTTCCAGAAAGGTATAGAAGGGGACAGTGGGAGGGCAATATGCTAGTAGTAGGGATCTGGGCATCAGTCAGGCATATTAGTTCATTTTCTGTTGCTGTAAGAAAGTACCTGAAACTGGATGGTTTGTAAAGGAGAAAGGTTGATTTTGGCTCACAGTTCTGCAGGCTGTGGAGTCCAAGATGCATCAGGTGAGGGCTTGAGCTGCTTTACACAAGCACACGTGGAAGAAACAAGATGTAGAGACAGCCTTGCTCTATCACGGCCTACTCTGGGGGTAACTCATCCAGGCCCTTGCGAGCAAGGACTCATTGCTTTCCAGGAGAATTAACCCAGTCCCTAGGGGCCACATTCATGACCCCAACACCTCTTAAAGGCCTCACCTCCCACCACCACTGCAATGGCAGTCAGATTTCAGCATGAGTTTGGCAGAGGACAAACCATATTCAAACCATAGCACCAGGGCAGGAACTGGAGAGAGTCTTCTGAAGCCATGTGTTCCTGGAGAACACATTGTATCTACCTAGTGTGTTTCCTAAGTTAGTCACCTTTTACTTATGATTGCTAAGACTCTAAGTTCTCCATATGAAAGAATGTTTTTGAATGTGTGTAAGTTATGAATGGCTTTGGGAAGTGCCAGTGGAGATGGGGGAGCTGGCAGGGTACCCCTGGGGCAGGGTGCCCTTGAGCCATGTGCTCCCCACCCAGAGCCAGTGTGCAGACTGCAGACCTTCCCGACATCACTTTGCCACGTGGTAGCTTGCTCCAGTCTTGTTACTGTATTTTCCCTCCCCCAACCCTTGGCACATATTCTCAAATTAAATAATGAAAATGAAAAGGAGAAACAGCCTGCAACGTGCCCTGTCCTTCAAAGGCAGTTTTGGGGGCGTGCCTGCAGCGTGCAGCAGGCCTGAATGATTCTGTTCTGGCAACTTCAGCGCATCTCTCCTTGACCTAGTAAAGGCCAGCCCGCCTGTTCCCGGGGAGGCCCAAGTTTGCTTTGTGTCCTGTGTCATGTGTCTACTGTCAGACACGTGACTTCCCCCAGGCCGTCTACGTGGGAGAGCTGGTCAACCCCAACAGAAAGGGGCCCTGGGTTCTTTCTGCAGAGTCTGTAAACAACAGCAAAAGCCCTTGATTTTCTCCATAGGGTTTTATAACAGTGTGGATGCTTTTGGCTACAAGTAATAGAAAACCCATCTCAAAGTGGTTTAAGCAATAAGGAAAATGTTTGCTTTCTTACACAACAGGTTCTCAAAGAGGCCTGCTCCCGGGCTGGCTGGTAGTACGGTCCAGGGGCCCGTGCAGGCCCAGCTCCTCCCTCTTTCTTCTTGGCCATGTGCAACACGTTGTGCTCATCCTGGGCCTCTCTGTCCTGATGACCAGTGTGGTGGGCATTGTCTAGCAAGGCCAGGGGAACCGTTTTCTCTGGTGCATCTGCACAAGTAGATAACCAGTAGGTAGGATTTGTTGACTGGAAGAATAACAGGGGACTGAGAAGATCGCTTCGAATTTCCTGTGAGTCACATGGGAGAGGAGTGGACACTCAGAACTTCATTTGATGGTGCACGGAGTACATGGCAGGGTTAGGACCCCAGGTTCCTTTCCTCAGATCTGGATGCAGCCAGAGGGAGCAGCCCAGAGGGCAGAGCAGGCGAAGGAGAGGACTGAGAGGCCGGCCGCACTTCCTCTCCCTGCTGTTGTGTCCTCCTGTCTCTCTTCTTTTCTATTCTTTCCTGGCTCTCTTAATTTTTTTTTCCCTAGATGCTTTACCCCTATCCCATTATGGCAACTGATCCTCAAATGTGAGTATAATTTTAACTACCACACTACATCCCTGCAGTGAAATATAGAAACCTGTTTGAGCCTCCAGCTGGCTGTGAGATTTCTTTCAACAGGCAGATTTCTGGTATACTCTTGGGAGGGCTCCCTGGAGCTATGCCTGCACAGCCTGGCTTTATCTGTCTCTCCAGTGCCTGGTCTACAGTAGCATCTCAGTGAACACATGATCACAGCATTAGCCCTCTTGCTTCCATTATCTGCAAGAGAAACCCATTCAGCACTTAAAAAAAAATTTCTCTAGGTATGTATTTATTTGAAAGAGTGCCACAGACAGAGGGGCAGAGGTGGAGAGAGAGAGAGGGAGATCTACTGTGTTCCCTCCCCAAATGCCTGCAACAGTCAGGACTGGACCAGGATGAAGCCAGGAGCCAGAATCTCCATCCAGATCTCCCACGTGGTGGCAAGGTCTGAAGCACTGGGCCATCACCTGCTGCTGCCCAGGAGCAGGACACAGAAGCGGGGGCAGGACTGTGTCCCAGGCATTTTAGCGTGGGATGTGGGCATCCCAAGCGGCAGCTTAACCTGCTGTACCACAGTGCCCATTCCTCAGCACTTCTTTAAGGTATCATGAGGAGAGCAAATGCTAGTATTGTGGGATTTCCCTGAGTGTTTCATTCCGTGTGAGCCCCCGTCTCCTTGTTGTCTTCCTGGGTTCCTGTGTCCTTGATGTCTGAAACTGATCCGGAAGGCTCACCCATCTCTAAATAAAAAAGAGAAAGTTCCTGTGTTCCCCATTCTCTAGCTCCTGCTTCATTTCCTTTTTCTTGTTAAAACAAAAATCTTCCGAAGGTTTGGAATTTGTTTGGAGATCGTTTTCTCTGCCTATCTAAGGTTTTCCTAGAAGAAATTAAACTAGAATAATCATCAAGAGATGAAGCAGAAGGAGAAGCTGGCCTGGGCCTCCTGCCTGAGGATACAAATGCGTTGGACCTGTTGGACCAGGTCCCTCTGATTTTCCTAAGCTCATTCTCTTAAACATAATGATTCACGGGAGCAGCTGTTTCTATGAGTCAAGCAAGCTATTTTCCAATTTCTGAAGTCCTTTTGCAAAGGCGAACTCTTCTCATGCCAAAGACACTGGGTGTCCATTGCTCATGGACTCAAGCTTGCTTCTAGTATCTGACTGAAAATCATGTATTCTAGATGTAGGGATGGATAGAGAAAAGAAAAGCTGTAGTTTTAAAATCTGCTCTACAAGGAAGCCACAGTCCAGAAGAAAGCTGCATTTGTTTTTGTGTCACACACCTTCCCCACTTCTCCTGAGTCATCAAGAACAAGAACATAAGTAACCTAATTGCAGATCCACCCAGTTCCATACAACAACAGCAGCAAAAACAAAACCCCATTATTTCTTTTGCTTGAGAGGCCAAGAGAGACAGACAAGAAGACCTTCCATTCATTAGTTCATTCCCCAACTGCCCAGGAGTTGGAAACTCAGTGTAGGTCTCCCACATGGGTCGCGGACACCCAAGTACTTGCATCGTCACCTGTTACTTTCCATGGTATGCATGCTTTAGCAGGAAGCTGGAATCTGGAGCAAAGCTGGGATTGGAACCCAAGCATTCCACACATGGGAGGTATGCACCCCTTGTGGTATCAACCTCTAATCCAAAGGCCCACCCCTCCACACAGCTGTTAGCAGATCAGAATCAAAGCACAAACTCCCGTGGGAAGCCCACCATAGCATGAGCCCTCCTAATAATCCTGGGAGGGCCGGCGCCGCGGCTCACTAGGCTAATCCTCCGCCTAGCGGCGCCGGCACACCGGGTTCTAGTCCCGGTCGGGGCGCCGGATTCTGTCCCGGTTGCCCCTCTTCCAGGCCAGCCCTCTGCTGTGGCCAGGGAGTGCAGTGGAGGATGGCCCAGGTGCTTGGGCCCTGCACCCCACGGGAGACCAGGAAAAGCACCTGGCTCCTGGCTCCTGCCATCAGATCAGCGCGGTGCGCCGGCCGCAGCGCGCCGGCCGCGGTGGCCATTGGAGGGTGAACCAACGGCAAAGGAAGACCTTTCTCTCTGTCTCTCTCTCACTGTCCACTCTGCCTGTCAAAAAAAAAATAATAATAATAATCCTGGGAGCCGTAGCTGTCCTCAGAGGGAGAAGAGGAGAACCAGCTTCCTATGAGCAGTGAGACGAGGCTGCTGGGAAAGTGGCATGGCTGGGAGAGGCACAGAAACCAGGGAGCAGGGGTGTCCACAGGAAGCTGTAGGTAGGCTGGGGAGCACGAGACTGCCCTGTGGCACCTCCCCGTGTACTCTTAGCATCCTCAAAGGTGAGACCAAGACTGGAGTCACTGAGTGGGTGGGTGATCTGAGAGGCCTAGGTGTCAGGGTTCACAACACAGGAAAAGAGCTGGCCTCATCCTGCACTTAAAAGCATTTTTTTTTTTCAGCAATGTCTCCATCTGATGGTAAAGATGGCCTTCTGCGTAACACTCTTAGAATAATGCACTTCTTTTTTTCTTTTCTTTTTTTTCTTTTTTTTTTTTTTTTTTTTTTTTTTTTTTTGACAGGCAGAGTGGACAGTGAGAGAGAGAGACAGAGAGAAAGGTCTTCCTTTGCCGTTGGTTCACCCTCCAATGGCCGCCGCGGTCGGTGCACTTCGGCCGGCGCACCGCGCTGATCCGATGGCAGGAGCCAGGTACTTATCCTGGTCTCCCATGGGGTGCAGGGCCCAAGTACTTGGGCCATCCTCCACTGCACTCCCGGGCCACAGCAGAGATCTGGCCTGGAAGAGGGTCAACCGGGACAGAATCCGGTGCCTTGACCGGGACTAGAACCCGGTGTGCCGGCGCCGCAAGGCGGAGGATTAGCCTAGTGAGTCGCGGCGCTGGCCAGAATGCACTTCTTAAAATACTACGTGAGACAAACCAGGGCTGCTCGCAAGGCGGTGGTGGGCACTTGTGATGCCTCACACCTTCAGGGGAGGCAGAGCTGAGGAGTGAAGTAAAAGCCAAACTGGTTTTTAAAGGTTTTATTCATTTTTTCTTTGGAGGCAGAGAGACAAGGACAGACAAAGAGAAGCGTCTTCTACCCACTGAGCCACTTCCCAAATACCTGTAACAGCCACAACTGGGCCAAGCAGAAGCCAGGAGTGTAGAGCTCCATCTGGGTCTCCCACACTGATGGCAGGAACTCAGTGACTCGATCCGTCACCTGCTGCCTCCCAGGCTGCGCATCAGCAGGAAGCCGAAATGGGAAGCAGAGCCGGGACTCCAACCTAGGCTCTCCAGTGTGGGATGTGGGTGTCTTAACCACTGTGCCAATGCCCACACCCTGTGTTGGGTTTTGCAGATAGCTACCGAATAGGGCTTTTTGATGCAGGGCCTCAGCTCTCATCTCTAGGCAGAACTTGCCAGTGGTCCCCTTCAGCCTGGGTCAGAGCAGTCCCTGGCTCACGTCTCTAGGACATCGCCCCTGTCTTTCCTGACTTTGCTTGCTAGTTCCATGTTGTAGAGGCCCGTAAGCCACTCACCATCCCCCTCTCTCCTGTCGCACCAACCCTCAACACCCTTAGCTGGTTTCTCTCCCCTTGATCTCCTGAACGTTAAACCAGCTGTCTCAGAGCCTTATTAGCCTCCTGCCTGTGCCCTCCTGTCCCCCTGGGTTGGCCCACTTCAGGCAGAGCATGTAGGAAAGCACACAGATGTTCCTCAGGAGCCTCTGCCCAGAGACAGAGTAGACCACCAGATAGGGGGGCTCCTGCGTGCCTCAGGACCCCTTAGCAAGTTCCTCGTGCCTCAGTCTCCTTCTCTGTGAAGTGGGCATGGTGGTGGCACCCTCATCACCGAGCCTCAGGCGAACTGGAAGGTCAAGCGAGGCGACTTGTTCCTTAGCCTGGTGCACAGTGAGTGTCCAGGAGAGCATTGCTGGCTGTTCCCCTGTAGCACCGTTTGTGGGATTTTAAGTGTTGATCAGCCATAGAATTCTGGTGCATGCCACATAATAGGTCCTAAAATTTTAGAGTTAGACCTTAGAAGATGAAATCCTGGGACCAGCACTGTGGCATAGGGGGTAAAGCCACTGCCTGCAGTGCCAGCATCCTATATGGGTACCGGTTCGAGTCCCAGCTGCTTCACTTCAGATACAGCTCTCTGCTATGGCCTGGGAAAGCAATAGAAGATGGCCCAAGTCCTTGGGCTCCTACAGCCATGTGGGAGACCAAGAAGAAGCTCCTGGGTCCTGGCTTCAGATCAACGCAGCTCTGGCCATGGCGACCAATTGGGGAGTGAACCAGCAGATGGAAGACCTCTCTCTCTCTGCCTCTCTTTCTCTCTCTGTTTAACTCTGACTTTCAAATAAGAAAATAAATCTTTTTTAGAAAAAAAGATGAAATCCTCAGAGAGTGCCAGGATCCCATGTTATGAGAGGTCAATTTAATGGCACTGAAGTAATATTCGCAAGCCAGACATAGTTCAGAAATCATTCATGGCAACAAACCAAGAAACATCCCCTAGGGCAGACGTTGGGGTGCAGAGGCTTAAGCTGCCTCGGCATCCCATCTTGGAGCTGCGGTCAGAGTCCCAGCCGCTCCACGTCTGATCCAGCTCCCTGCTAATGCACCCAGGAAAACAGCAGAAGATGACCCAAGTGCTTGAGCCCCTGCCCCCAACAAGGAGACCCTGTTAGAGTTCCTGGCTGTTGGCTTCAGTCTGGCCCAGCCCTGGTTGTTGCAGCAGCCATTTGCAGAGTGAACCAGTGGATGGAACATATCTTTTTCTCTGTCTCTCCCTCTGACTCTTCGTCACCCTGCCTTTCAATAAATAAATCTTTATTAAAAAAAAAAAAAAAAGATGGAGGGAGCCATTGCCTAACCCCAGTAAGGAAGATCACTTAAGAGATGGCACAATGTCAGCCTTCAGTTTCCCAATGACTTTTGATGAGCAGTAGCCATGTCAGTATGGGGAAGGGGATTCTGGTTTATAGACTTTCAGAGAAAGACCCAGCTGGATGAAGGGGGAAATAGGCATTCCTT
Organism: Oryctolagus cuniculus; assembly: GCF_964237555.1. Classification (NCBI taxonomy): domain Eukaryota; kingdom Metazoa; phylum Chordata; class Mammalia; order Lagomorpha; family Leporidae; genus Oryctolagus; species Oryctolagus cuniculus. Next base: position 121,844,984 of record NC_091437.1, read on the forward strand.
CCTGTCCAAACCCTCACCGTCGGAACTCAGAAGTCGCCCAGATTTGGCTGTGCTTGTTGATCAGTTCCTTGCCATTTGAGTGTTCACTTTCTGCATCCCAGAGCTTCAGAACCAGGTGCATTTGGGTAAAGGAGAATCTCATGAACCGAGCTCCCCGTGGGGGATGTCGCTGTCTAAACTCAGGAACTGAATGTGTTTGGATGGGGGGTGGGGGCGGTGAAACTTGTCATAATATAGGAGTGTCATAGTATAGAATTTGTGTTGTGTTCCAGTTGTAGTTCTTTATTTGAAAGGCAGAGTGATAGAGAGGGTGAGAGAGAGAATTGCCATCCCCTGTTTCTCTCCCTAAATGCCTCCAACAGCTGGGGCTGGGCCAGGCTAAAGCTATGAGCCAGGAACTCCATCCAGGTCTCCTACATGGGTACCTGGAACTCAAGTATTTGACCCATCATCTGCTGCCCCCCAGGAAGCTGGATTGGAAGCAGAGGTGGGACATGATCGTGAGCACTGCAGTGTGGCAGGCAGATACCCTGAGCAGTGGCTTATCCTGCTGTACTACTGTGACCACCCTGTATTGTGAATTTGGTCAAAAGAAAGTAGTTAAAATATGTTTTTGTTTTTGTTTTAAGAATCTTAATTTATTTGAGAAGCAGCAGAGAGACAGGGGGTTTCCCTTCTCTGGTTCACTCTGCAAATGCCTACAATGGTCAGGGCTGGGCCAAACCTGAACCTGGGAGCCAGGAACACAATTTAGGTCTCCCGTGTGGGTGACAGGGACCCAAGTACTTCGCCTGCTTTTCCCAGGGTATACATTAGCAGTAAGCTGGAATCAGGAAGTGGAGCTTGGACTTGAGCACTCTACTACAGGACAGAGGCATCTAACTTGTAAGTCTCACACCTGCCCCTAAAATATGTTTGTAGTCTTTATAAGAACACATAGGGGGCCCATCTCGTGTGCAGGTTAAGCCGCTATCTACAGTGCCGGCATCCCATATGGGCACCAGTTCAAATCCTGGTTGCTCCACGTCCAATATAACTCCCTGTTAATGTGCCTGGGAAAGCATTGGAAGATGGCCCAAGTACTTGGGCCCCTGCACTCACATGGGAGACTTGGATGGAACTCCTGGCTTTGGCCCAGCCCTGGATGTTGCAGCTATTTGTGGAATGAACCCGTGAATGGAAGATTGCTCTCTCTGTCTCTCTGGCTCTCCCTCTCTCTCTCTGTAACTCTGCCTTTCAAATAAATAACTAAATCTTAAAAAAAAAAAAAAAAAAAGAGAGACAATTTTAGAAGGAATTCCAGAATAAGATTTACAATGTAATGTTTGCCTCGGACAAGATTCAAGGTTACAGGCCACAGAAACCAACTGCTCCTTAAAGAACCTGTTAAAGGAGGAGGGAGACTGGCTCCTGGGACTCAAAGAAGGGCTTGGACTCTAGGCCCCAGGCTGTGCTTAAGGATAGACACCACCTCAGAGTAGTCTAACAGGAAACTCCAACCAGCACTGGCCGTACTCTGCCCCACTGTCACTTCTGCCAGGACTCTAATGGAACAGCCACTGCCACCACGTTGGTGCCACCTTAGTTTGAGGATTTCTACCACTGAGCCCCCAATCGGCCCTGCTGGTCAGCTGAGAGGCAGAGTGGGGAGTGAGGCACTCAGAGATGGAGGTGGGGTGCAGAGAGAGAAGGAGGAGCCCTGTAGATGTCTATCTGCTGTCACTCATTCAAGGGGTCAAGGATGGTGCAGGGACAAGTGAAGACCAAGCCCTACCTATAGAGGAGACTGGGAAACAAAATCTGGCATCATGTCCTAGCAGTATGAGACTGCTAATGATGGAACTTCCCCATATGTAGGAATTGCAGTTCAAAAGGTACGTGCAGCCCCAGACAGGACAGGTGCACCCTCCAGCTGTGGGTTCCATATTTACATCTGGAACTCCAGTTACTGGTAAATCAGTTCCGTAGATACAAGGCCGAGCTTGCCTTCCTCTTCTTTTTAATGGCACAGAAGAGAAAATGTTGGTGTATCAGTTGTAGTCACAGTTAAGTTTTGACCTGGGAAACCTTTGCTTCAGTGGTGTGTAACCTGCTCCCTTATCTGTACGGGCTTGCCATGTAAAAGGTACTGTGCTGCCACAGCCATGGTCAGAAGCCATGCACTAGCGTGTTCCATTGCTCATAGGGTTTCCTGCTCACTGCCCACCCTACTTGCTTTCTTTTTTTTTTTTTTTTTTTTTTTTTTTTTTTTTTTTTTTTTTTTTTAACTTTTATTTAATGAATATACGTTTCCAAAGTACGAATAATGGATTACTATGGCTTCCCCCCCATACCGTCCCACCCACAACCCTCCCCTTTCCCACTCCCTCTCCCCTTCCATTCACATCAAGATTCATTTTCGATTATCTTAATATACAGAAGATCAGCTTAGTATACATTAAGTAAGGATTTCAACAGTTTGCTCACACACAGAGACATAAAGTGAAAAATAATAGATGATTTTTTTTAATGATGATGAAATCCGATCAGACCTATTGTCATGTTTAATCCCAGTGAGAGTCAAGTTGGGAGTTGATAGTTTCTTTTCTTTTCTTTTCTTTTTTTTTTTTTTTTTTTTTTTTTTTTTTACAGAGGATCAGTTTAGTATGCATTAAGTAAAGATTTCAACAGTTTGCACCCCCATAGAAACACAAAGTGAAATATATTATTTGAGTACTCATTATAGCATTAAATCTCAATGCACAGCACATTAAGGACAGAGATCCTACATGAGGAGTAAGTGCACAGTGACTCCTGTTGTTGACTTTACCAATTGACACTCCTGTCTATGGCATCAGTAATCTCCCTATGCTCCAGTCATGAGTTTCCAAGGCTATGGAAGCCCCTTGAGTTCTCCGACTCTTATCTTGTTTAGACAAGGTCATAGTCAAAGTGGAGGTTCTCTCCTCCCTTCAGAGAAAGGTACCTCCTTCTTTGAAGACCTGTTCTTTCCACTGAGATCTCACTCACAGAGATCTTTTGCCAGAGTGTCTTGGCTTTCCATGCCTGAAATACTCTCATGGGCTTTTCAGCCAGATCCGAATGCCTTTAGGGCTGATTCTGAGGCCAGAGTGCTGTTTAGGACATCTGCCATTCTATGAGTCTGCTGAGTATCTCACTTCCCATGTTGGATCACTCTCCCCTTTATTTATTCTATCGGTTAGTGTTAGCAGGTACTAGACTTGCTTATGTGCTCCCTTTGACTCTTAGTCCTTTCATTATGATCAATTGCGAACTGAAATTGATCACTTGGACTAGTGAGATGGCATTGGTACATGCCACCTTGATGGGATTAAATTGGAGTCCCCTGGTATGTTTCTAACTCTACCATTTGGGGCAAGTCAGCTTGAGCATGTCCCAAAATATACATCTCTTCCCTCTCTTATTCCCACTCTTATGTTAAACAGGGATCACATTTCAGTTAAATTTCAACACTTAAGAATAACTGTGTATTAATTACAGAATTGAATCAGTCATATTAAGTAGAACAGACAAAAAAACTACTAAGAGGGATAATGTATTAAGTTGTTCATTAACAGTCAGGGCTATGCTGATCAAGTCACCGTTTCCCATAGTGTCCCTTTCACTTCAACAAGTTTCCATTTTGGTGTTCAGTCAGTGTTTCTCCCTTCTCTTTCATTCTCAGTGTCTCTCTCCTCCCTCTCCCACTGAGCTGTCCACTGTCCCTGGGGCAGCTATGATCTGTGTTGTCCAAAGCAGGCCTGGTGGCCCACTCACCATTGCAACATTGTTTCCCTGGCAAATTATGTTCTGACTTCTAAAGACAGAGCTTAAAAAAAAAATCTGTATTGTGCAGAGTGATGGTTATGGGGACAGTCTTTATTTACAATGCGGTTAAAACATTTCCACCTAGTCTTTAGCATCAAGCATTTATGTAGCCAAAAAAGAGGCAGCTCTTCCTTGTTATCTGTGTATAGATCAGCAGTGCTCTCTTGAGCTATCGTCTCGGCTCCTCTGTTTGAAGCCAGCTCTTTCAGCTTGTTCTAACTGTGTAATATTTTCTGTCTGCAGGTCCATTTACTCGGCCCCATCCAGCCTTATGGCGAATGGTTTTTGGTGAGTTTCCAGTAGACGTAAAAGTATAGTCTGCCTCTTAAAAATCCATCTTCCTGTGTATCATAGGTGCAGTTTTGTTTTCCGCTCTACAGTTAAAACTTGATAGCTTTTTCCTTTTGGGGATCCCCAACACATCTATTAAAATCCTCAGACTGAAAATAAAGTATTGGCCGTGACTTAAATTCTCATACCTGTGAACCGTTTCACTGTTTCCTCTGCACCCTCTCCTTGCCCCCCCGCCCCGCCCTCCCAGTGCTGTTGTTCTTTGTGTGCAGAGGATCTGACCCCAGCACACGGCACTTCTTTCCCTTTATGCACCTTCACGTCCCTTTGCTAGTACAAGCCCATGTGCGTCTTCAGCACGTTTGGTCAGCATCCAGGAGGGAATAGAAGCCCAGCATTTCATTTTGCCAGTGTCATGAATGGGAAGCAACATGGAAAAGGGAGAAGCCTTCTGCCCAGGAGCCCTAATCTGACCCACAATTATTGATAAATGTGAATATTGAGTATCTGAGTTTTACCTGATTTTGTAGTCCAAATAGCCAAGCTGCCTCAATGGGCTTAAAATCAATCTTTAAAACTTTGGATACTGGCTTCATTGTGCCTTAAAAAAAAAAAAAAAAAAGACATGTAAGTAAATGATTGTATTGATGTAATCTTATGTAAACATGTGAAAGAACTCTAAAAATTGATGTTTGCTGAAAGTTACCAATTATTCTTTCAACCTTCAGAGATCATAGGTAGCTCTTTTATCTCTCTGTTGGTGAGCTTTTTGCTCAGGGGCTACTCAGCTGTGGCATTGGCTGCTTGGAACCCTGAGGCCATGAACTGGGGGCAGGGGATGCTGGAGCCCACTCTCTGGAGCCACCCTTCCAGTTGGGGAGGGAAGACAGTGTGGCAAACAAATGATGAAACAGATCACTAATCGGAACACTCCAGCTGTCACGCCAGGCGTGGCTAGCGAGTTGGAACCAGGGGAGTACAGTGACAGGGTGGGAGTTTGAGTGGCGAGGCGAGGCCTGAAGAGAGTGACACTCAGTCTGAAGCTAGCACACCAGGAGGGAAGCATGCCTACAGGGCTCTGGCTGGGAGCGTTCCGGGACCCCTGCTCACACGGCCCCACAGCTCAAAAGAACTCCGCCTTCTAGGCCAGTGGGGCCCAAGTGCAGTGGACCCTGGGAAAAGGAGAAGAGGAGGTCTGAGTGAGGCCCAGATGGCCACACAGGGCTGCTGGGAGCTTGGGCGTGAAGGGCAGTGGGAAGTCCTTATTGTGGAGTGGTTTTCCAGAAGGAGTGACAGGATCACACTGGCATTTGTAATAAGCAACTCCCGGCTGTGCAGACTGTATCCCATGGCCTTGATCTTGCTGCCTAAAGTTCTAAGTTACCTTCAGCCGGTTGGGAACATCTGAGGGTTTTGTTTTTGTTTTTGTTTTTCTCTATTTTGAGCGATCTATTGTATCTGCTGAGCAGTTTGATTTCTTACCTGAGAGCTTTCTGATAATCCTTCCCGATACACACAGGTGTTCTCTCACACGCACCATTCTGCACGTGTTCTTCAGGGCTTCACCGACCTCAGAGTTCGATGGGGACTCCACTTCAGAACCCCTGTGCCAGAGACACTTGCTCTCTATCTCCATTATTTCAAAAAGATCATAATTTAAAAACAATAAAAGCCATAGTGGATGACATCTAAGGTGAAAATTTATAAAGCTGGTCGATTGCATAACTGCAAATACCAACGTGCCTAAAACTGCATTCCCTGGGCCCTGAGGTGCTCGGCTTGGGTCAGGCACCCCTCTGCTGGGCTTGCCCGAGCTCCCCGGGCACTGTGAGAGGCCCAGCTGGAAGGCCTGGTGCTATGCTGCTCGCAGTGGACCAGTTCCAGGCCCGGATGTACTCTGTTCTGGAGTGGCTCCTGAAGATTAGTGCTGAGCCAAGTTTGGATGGGGTGCTGTGGTTCAAGGTCATTTGTTTCCTAGTGTCCAGATGTCTTATGTAATCATTCTCATTGTAAGATGTTCAACAAAAAGAAATGGCAAAGCCCCTGGTGATTGGATTTCCAATCTTTCTGAATGTAGTGCACAAGCTTTTTTCTTCATGGAGTGCATTGTTAATTTCTCTATTTTTACATGACATGGAGTAATTGTTAGGATAGCAATTAAAATAATGCTGCGAGGGCTACTATGGAGTACAGGCCCCCAGGCCCCCTCACACTTCCCAGCAGAAGTACAAAGGCAGCCTCTAGACTGGGTGGTCTACACCCAGCCTTGTCTACTGTGAGTTTACTCAGTTGGCTTCATAAAATATTATGTGGAATATCTTATTTCCTCATTTAGATAGCATCTGAAATCCTTATTGTGGCCTGCAAGCCCTACCTGTCACTTTAGTGCTACCTGCTCTGTCCCTATCTGCATGCCCCGTGCCTCGCCCATGTTTCCGGTCCCAGGCAGCCTTACTGAATTAGGACCATAGTTCAGGCTCCCTCATCCAAAACAGCTGCCACAGAGGTCTCAACAGGCTATGTGACACTATTTGTGTCTGGTTTTTGTAATAAGCTGTTTGCCTCTACCAGGGGCTGTGTGTCTGACAGTTGGCTCTGTCCCTGCCTTGAACCTGTGTTTGTCTCACTCAGGGCTCAGTGTGCTCTACTTCCTGTTCCTGGTGTTCCTGCTCTTCCTGAATTTCGAGCAGGTGAAGTCCCTCATGTACTGGCTGGATCCAAACCTTCGCTACGCCACCAGGGAAGCAGATATCATGGTAGGTGCTTGGTGACAGGCCGTGGGCGTGGGAGGTTGTACACGTCAGGTTTTTAATGTTCTTTTGCCGTATTTCCCATGGAGTTTGCTGAGCGCCAGGTCTCTGGGCAGGTGTTGAATTGTAGGGTTTTGCACACATGACGCAGGCAAAGAGATTCTGTCCTCTCATGAGTGAACGGGTGTGTGAGGATGAGGAGGGACACTGTGCACAGCTTGGGGCCTGGGTTCTGTCTCCCAGCAGGTGTTGGCTGTAAGACTTTGGACAAACTACTCGCTCCCCTGTTCCCTTTGTAGTAAGATAAAGACAGTGAGCACTTCTGTGACCAGGCGAGTGGGTTCTTCCTGTGGGTTCTTCCCCACCGTTTTCCAGCACTCCCGACAGCAGCTGGGTGCCCTTTCAGTCCCTTCAGGGCTCATACTCACTGCCTGGAGGTAACGTCAGGTTTCATAGTCCCACAAGACACTGACCATTCACAAGTCCAATCACAAGTCCAGGTGTCAGTTATGCTTCCTGCCAACAAGGTACAAATGGGCTTCCCACAATACTCTTCCCGCTACAACAGCTCACAGAACCCAGGGAGATGCTCACATTTGTGGGTTTATTGGAAAGGGTATGACCAAGGACACAGATGAGCAGCCCGGTGAACAGGTACATGGGATGAGGCTGGAAGGGACCCAGATGCAGGAGCTTCGGTCCCTGTGCATTTGGGGTGCAACACCCTCCCTGCATCTGGATTTCTGTGCCAACCAGAAGCTCTCCAGACTCTGTAGCTCAGAGTTTTGGTTTATTAGTTAAGATTTATTATTTATTTGAAATGCAGAGTGAAAGGGAGGGGAGAGACACAGGGAGGGGAGAGAGAGTCCATTTGCTGGTTCACTCTCCAAATGGCCTCAATGGCCAGGGCTGATCCAGGCCAAAGCCAGGAGCCAGTAACTCCATCCAGGTCTCCCATGTGGGTGGCAGGGGCCCAAGGACTTGGGCCATCCTCTGCTACTTTCCCAGGCACATTAGCAGGGAGCTGGATTGGAAGTGGTGCAGCAGGGACTTGAACCATCACCTATACAGGATTCTGAAGTTGCAGGTGGTGGCTTTATCCACTATGCCATAGTGCTGACCCCTATCTTTAGCTTTTTAAAGGGACACACTTAAAGCAACAGTAGGAATGCTGAGAATGATAAATGACAAGGAGAAAAGTCTGCCTTCGGATGTCTCACTCTGAAGGAGAGAGTGGCAGAGGGGTCTTCCCAGCTTATGCTGCCGACGATAAAGAACCCATGGCAGCAGTGAGAACAATCGCAGGGGCTGACTGTGGGTTGTCTGCTATGCCAGGCACTGTGGGGCACTCTGTGTCTAGTCCACATCAGCCTCGCGCATGCATGTCAGGTGTTCAGATCTTACAGGGCAAGAAAGACAAACTTAAGACAGTCAGTATCCTGCTCAAAGTACAAGCCGCTGGATCTCTCCGCCTTCCACAGCTGTTTCTCGTGTGGACCGTGCTTCCAGTATACAGTGCAATAAGAAGTGCTGTGATGCTTCTGCAGTAGAAGTTGGGACAACGTTACCCCAGATCTCATGTTTTCTCAGACGGCTTTCTTGGGTCATTGAACAGGAGCGGCTGTGTTCTCACGTAGGACAAGCGGCAGGTGGATGTGCTGCTGTGTCTCTGCTGAGCCACTTCTCACAGCCGGAGGGAGGAGGTTGAATTAAACATTGCTCCCTACATCCAGCTTCCTTGGGGATTTGACATCACAGGGACAACCAGATGTCAAAACTACAGAACAGCTGAAGCTGGTGTTTACAATCTAGTCGTCAACTATTGGCCAGTTGTTTCTTGCCAAGCCAAACAGACCTTAAGCTATTTGCAGCTTCTACAGTTATGGCTTCTCCATCCTTAATCACTTTTTACTTCCTTAAAGTAACCTTTCACAGTTCTGGGGCTCCTGGGCGTTCACTGAAGACTACAGAAACGCCTTTGGTGTCGTTGGGTTTGTTAAGGAGTAGATGCTTCATCCAGCACAGGGGGCCTGCAGTGCCCTGATTCTCGGAGTTCCTCCCCACTGGCTGCCACCCCTTCCCAGCCTACTTCATTCATGGCCTAGTCCCTGCCTGCAGCTGGTCCTGGAACTTGCACCCCCTTTCTCCTTTAGATCTAATGTTATAGATCAGACTGGGGAGGACAATGAAATATTATTAGAAGGTTTACCTGGAAAGCTTTAAAATATGGATTTGGGTCAGAAATATGTGCTCCAAGCCCTCAGACAAGCTTTGAAAGTACACTTCGTTTGTAAGATGGGCTGTCTGAAGCAGCT